>NC_056730.1:632101978-632211978 GCF_019279795.1 Protopterus annectens | reverse complement strand
ATCCCAAACAAAACCAAGACCAAATCTTCCAAAGGCAGGCATCCAGTCTGGTGGACCCCGGCCATAGATAAGCTGTACAACAGAAGGAGGAAGCTACTACATGATAGAGCAAAATCCCTAAAAGGGAAGGCATCTTTGATCAGTACTAGCAAAAAACTATGATCCCTCATAAAATCCTCCAAGGCCAGCTTCGAGAGAAAAATTACACAGGAAACTAAAGATAATCACAAGGCCTTCTTCAGTTATGTTAGGAACCTGGGATGCAACTCCCAGATATGCTCAGAGTTGATCCAAAATGACAAAAAATACATGGAACCTATGGACATTGCCAACATCCTGGCAGACAGGTTCAGTGCAAACTCCCCCCCCAAAAGAGCAAATTTCTATCCCAGCAGAGTGCTGTCTCCCTAACATCTCAGATGCTCAGGTAAAAGCCGCCCTCTCCAAAGCAAAAAACACAGCATCAATGGGACCAGACGGTGTCCCAGGTTGTGTCCTACATGAACTCCAAGAAGAACTAAACCCTCACGTAAAGCTGCTGTACAATCTCAGCCTTACTACAGGATATGTGCCCAAAGAATGGCATACAGCAACAGTGGTCCCACTCCACAAAGGTGGTGCTTCTATGGACCCCGGAAACTATTGCCCCATAAGCCTGACTAGCCTAGTCTGCAAAGCTATGGAAAGGATCATCATGGAACTCATAAACAAAAACATTGGGGACCAACAGACACTAGATCCTACCCAATTCGGCTTTGTTAAGGGCAGATCCTGCCTCTTGAAACTGGTCGACTTCTTTGAGACAGTCACCAGGGCCATAGATGAAGGGAAGGTAGTCCACACAGCCTACCTGGATCTCGCAAAAGCATTCAACACAATACCCCACTCGGGCATCATAGATAAGCTATCCAGCTTAAATATAAACCCTTATGTCACTAGATGGGTTGCAAATTGGCTCAAAGACAGAACCCACAGAGTCAGAATTGCTGGAGCCATGTCAGACTCGAAACCAGTTACAAGTGGTGTCCCACAAGGCTCAGTCCTGGGACCTCTCTTGTTCAGTATATATTTCACTGAGGTACAGACTAACACAGGAGGACTGTGGCTGACCAAGTTCACAGATGACTGCAAACTGGGTGCCATAATTGACTCTCCAACTGACATGAGCATCCTTCAAAAGGGTCTCACAGAGACGGATAATTGGTGCCAGAGCCATGGCCTAAAGCTAAACTCCAAAAAATGTATAGTCATACCCTTTGGCAAAAACAAAGTGCCCACAAATTACCACATAGGTGGTAACCCTTTAAGTATGGAGGAAGTAATTAGGGCCTGGGGTCCCAAGTCGATAGTAATCTCTCCTTCGACAACCACATTGCTAAAGTGGTTAGAAAGACCTTCTATATAGCCCACCTTATCATGAAAGGTTTCACATCTAGATCAAGAGAGGTCATCGTGCCCCTTTATTCATCCCTCATCAGGCCCATAAAAGAATACAATGCCCCATTTGGGATGTACCTTACCCGACACCTGCAGCACTAGAAAGACCCCAAAGGTACCTCACAAAGAGGATCAAGGGACTCAAACAGATGCCATATGCTGCTCGGTTAAAGAAACTCCAGCTCTACTCAGTTGCATACCGCCTTCTCAGAGGCGATCTATGCCTGACGTATAAAGCTATGTCCAACCCAGAATTAATGGACATGCTCCACCTCAGGAAATCCAAATCCCTTAGAGCTACGCGCTTGAGGGACTTGAACCTCAGAACAGAAATAAATAGGACATGCTGGAGGGACAGATTCATAACCCAGAGGCTCCCTTCGCTCTGGAATAAAATCCCAGTACATGTTAGGCAGAGCCCCTCACTGACTCTCTTCAAGAGGAATCTTGATGAGTGGATGGGAGATCGTAGGTTTACCCTGGGGATTACTTCTGTGTCACTACTAGACAGAGGCACAGTAAACTAACCTTAAAAAGGGCACAGTAAACTCAATTCAAAGGGTGGCGAAAGCCAAACACACTCTGGCTAGGCTTGTAAATGCCCTAGGGCAGATAGCCTAGTATGAACCTATGAACCTATGAACTCCTTTCTAGTGTTTACCCTTTCTTCAACTATAGAGTGATTAATGAGTTGCTATACATAAGTTAGGGGGTATGGCGGTGGGGTGAGACCTTCTGCCACAAAAAAAAAAACCTTTTTTGAGTTTTCCTAGTTTTGATAAAATGAGTCTAGATAAAATAAACTGACACATATAAATGTATGTTTGCTTGGGTGTGTGTGACTGTATGTGTGTGTGTGTGTGTGTCTATGTTTCAAAATACTGAAGAATCAAACTAAAAAATAAAAAAAAAAAAAAAAATTGTCAGTATTGAATAATTCTACTTGCTATCTTTCTGTCTATCTATCTATCTATCTATCTATCTATCTATCTATCTATCTATCTATCTAACTATTTTCCAAATTTATATTATTAGACTTATAAAAAGAAAGAAAAAGGTGGGACCATCTTTTCTTCTAATAAGTAGAAAGCATTTTACCATGCATACCATGAATGCACAAAATATTATTAACAAATCCCAAATAATGGTCATTTGTCTAAAAGTGATGTTTTTGTATACAGACAGAACATCATAGCACCTAACTAGATAATCACTCCCTGCCAGATCATGACTCAAAAAGGCAAGTATATTTATTTTTTCCGACAAAATTAAAATATTTTCTTTTCACCTTTTTTCACTCACACTGGACTAAAGTGTAACATTTCTTAGACATGAACACTTGGGATTCAGCAATTGCTTTCTTTCTGGAGACGAGACAGGAGAAGACCTTGGTTGAATTAATAACAAACATTATGTATACATATAACTTTAAAATGCATATAACTTACAAAAGCATTAGGTTTGTTTGACATTTGCCAGTTTATACTGAAAAAAATGTGCATATTATGCAATAAATAAATGTTACTCAAAGATGAAAAATAGCAAATTCAGAAATCATAATTATATTCATGACTTCGTCTTTCAGCTTTTCTCAGTTAGGGGTCACCACAGTGGATCACCTGTCTGCTCATGATTGGCAGTGGGGTTTTACAGTGTCAAGTTGCCAGCCTGGTGCCCAACATTCTACAGAAGACACACACATACGGCTAGGGCCAATTTAGAGTGTCCAATCCACCTACAGCATGTCTTTGGAAGGAAACCAATGTGATCACAGGGAGGAGATGCAGACTCTGCACAGAAGGCACCCCAGCCGAGGATCGAACCAGAGAACCTCTTGCTGTGAGGTGGCAATGCTAACTGCTGCACCACAGTGGCTACCCTATAATTATATTCATGACATTATACAGAATTCAATGAATAAAATGACAGAATAGGCAAGCAATGCTACCTTCATACCTTTTGATGTTTTTACCCTTTATAGTTAGATAACTTATTTATTTGAATTGGAATCGTAACCCTGGTAACATAAATTTGCTCATTAAACATTTCTTGTCTGCCACATTCTTGAGATTCTTTAATTAATTCCAACAAAATTGTCCAGTCAAACTAAATATTTCACTAAAGATTTTATTGAAATTTCATTATATTTACTTCAGAGTACGCAAAATATCAACTTTTTTAAAACTTCAGTTATGAATTTGATCAGTATTTTCTATAGTATAAATTCGGTGTGATCTTATATATTAAAAAAGACTTTGTGGAACAGGAACTAATAGTACATTACTAACACTATAGTGTTAAATTTAGTTACATAACATATAAGATTAATGCGTTGTGTGCCACAGGATAAAGTGTTCTGTTTCAAAGCTTGATGATAATATCTAAATCTGTCTCATATTATTACATTGTTAAAATGATATTTGACTGTTCATAGCTCCTTACTATTTCCCCAGGTTATCAGTAAATACTATTGTATTACAGTTACTCACCTAAGGAAACCTTAGGCTACACAGTTACCTCTGTCAATGTGCAGGTGCTTATACAAGTTTATGCCTGTGCACAAGGCATTCTTAAAGCTATGAACCTACCTCACTGTCGGATAATTTAGAAAAAAAAGTGGTCTGCTTTTATTAGGCATCAAACTGCATTCTTTAACAATGATTAATCAAATGATATTGCAAAAATATGCACAAAATATTATAGTTGATGGACAATTATGTTGGTAATGTATATATATATATATATATATATATATATATATATATATATATATATATATATATATATATATATATATATATATATATATATATATATATATATGTATGTGTGTGTGTGACCATTAAGTTTTTGTTCAGGTAAGCAGACAACCCTACTGACTTTTTTGTTTAAGTTACCAAATTATAAAATTCTGATTAGCATAATCTTTCAAGCTGTCTTTTTAAAAGGTAATTAAAATAGAATCATGAAAACAAATGCAACACAAGAATAGCTTATTAAGCAAATCATAGTGCTGTGCCCTTATATTCAAAAACGTTAGATATAAGGAATATCCATGGGAATTAGAAAACTTGTTGCAAACTGTCAAGGTTATGTAAATGTACTGGGATAACACTGTTGATTTCAAATGAAGACAAATGTGCATCAGCCATTATGTCCAAAAAGTTGCAAATATCCACAGGCAATTACAGATATCATAGTAAAGCTGGACATATGTAAATACACGCATCATAATTTGTGAGAATCTGATGTAATCCACAAAATTTCTAATAAAAAAAATAATTAAAGTTTGGTAATGACAGCCACATTACCATGCCTAACATTACCTATCAATATGGGTGCAGGAAACATGTGGGGAATGAAAGTAATGCACAGTCATAATGACATAGGGTGATAGAAAACCAGGTGTTGGATCAAGTTGAACAAGAGGGATACATAAGATAAGATGTATGACGGAATAGGGAGTACAGAGGGTGAGGGAGAGGGGCATGGGACAATTTTTCTGGTGAGATTAGGCCCCATTACTGTTTTTTTTTTTTTTTTTGAAGAATAAAAGGAATGTAAGAGGCACAAAAAGAGTAGGAGGGCAAAAGAGCAGGTATAAACATATATCAAATATCGCAATACATGGCAGGCAAAGGCTGGAAATACACATAAAGGGGAGGTATGCAGACAGCACATATACAGACTATACAATATGGGTGAAAATTGACAAACTTTGTAGGGATGCATACAGACCATGGTGTAATGCAAAACACATGCACTAAAGTACAAGTCCCTGCCGAGATGCTGCAAACTCTGTGACAGTCATACCAGAATGAGTATGACTAATGGTAGGTGTGTGTGTGTGTGTGTGTGTGTGTGTGTGTGTGTGTGTGTTGGAGAATACTAAAAGAGGAGTGGCATCATTGCAGCATACAGTGAATATGGAATACAGTCATCCATTTGGGTGTCACTAGTGCAAGGCTAAGCCAAGCAAAAGCAAGGATAAGCAAATGCAGGAGGAGACAAGAACCTCTGAAGGTGCATGTGAAAAGCAAACAACCAAACACTGTGCCAAACAGCAGTACCACAGCAAAAGAATAATGTGACTGTGTAATAAACAAATAAGTATACAATCCACAAATACAGTGGAAATGGGATCCATATGTCAAAGATATATTTCTTGCCAGAAGCAACACCGATAAGTTGATAGGTATGGTCTATGTTAGAACATCGCAGTTTCAAAACTTCGAATGTTCTAATATCTATCCCTATTCAGCGAAAGCTGAAAACATTGAACATACAGAACAGCGAATTTTTTCCTAGGGAAAACATTTGCTGTTCCAAAACACATACACACAACACAAGCACACCAAACAAACAGCAATCCACACACATACACTTAAAATCTTACACCTAACCCTACACTAAACTATACATACACCACTAACTATACACTTACCTTAACCCAAACCCTAACCCTAAGGTCCGTCACTATCGCACATTCACCTCACCAGCGCCCTAACCCTAACTCACCTACCCTGCCCTAACCCTCATGTCCACACAATTACACACTTACCTGACCCGTGCCCTAACCCTAACTCATCTAACCCACCCTAAACCTCACGTCCACACATTCGCACACATACCTAACCCACGCCCTAACCCTAACTCACCTAACCCGCCCTAACCCTCACATCCACACAATCACACACATACCTAACCCGCACCCTAACCCTAACTAACCTAACCCATGCTCAATCGCACACTTACCTGAACCTGACCCGTAACTTTCCACCACAGCTCTGAAAATACCGAAGCAACAGAAACGGACAACCAAATTCTTTCCCTAGGAAAAAATTTGGTTTTCTGTTGCTTCAATATTTTCAGCTTTCACTGAATATGGGTCGATATTAGAACATTCAAAGTTCTGAAACTTTGATGTTCTGATATAGACCCTTCAGGTATGCAACATACATGTGTGACACAATGGCATAACATAACCAAACAGAAAAAAAGTTCATTACACATATCCACATCAATGACATGGAATATGAAGTAAATGGTGATGCATGTATGATTAATAAATGTTAAATAATTCAAGTCTGTGCATAGGCAAGAAGCATATAAATCACTGGGTAATGCATAACACACAAATACAACATAAACAGTGAAACAATATACTCAATTGCCACCACTTTGTTTACATATGGCTTGCATATGTATGAGACCCAAAATAGTGGCATGAGGTAATATTGTCCCAGTACACCTACCTTACAATGATTATACTGTACAGGAAGGTAAACATACACATATGCCATGTATATGAGAAACATGTAAGCAAAACCTATAAGGGGGAAGGGAGTGGGACAATCAGTGAGGAAATGTCAGCAAGAGAAAGTGGGCTCAGTATAAAGCAGGACAACCTTAGGTAATAGTGATACAAGGTAATATTGTACCAGTACACCTACATGACGATGATAACATAAAGGAAAGTAAACATACGCATAACATATGGCATGTATATGTGAAACATGTAGTCCAAAGCTATAAGGGGGAAGTGAAATGGACAACACAGGACCACTTCGGGGAGGAAATACCTGCAAGGGAATATAGGCTCAGAATAAAGCAGAGCAACCCAAGCTAAGGAGGCACACTGCAACATGTGTCCACAACAAAAGATGGACTGCAAGATCTAAAAGTAAATTGAAGCAAATGGCCAATGTCCAACACATGAGGATAGTACATTGGGGTGGCTATAAACATATCTATGTGCAAATGACACAAACAACATAGTAGTATGCAACAGTTCATAGGTTTATAGGTGTGTACTAAACTAATGGCACTGGAGCATTTACAAGTCTAGCCCGTAAGATTACCCTGGTGTCGTGCCACCCGACCTTAGTTTCCAGTGCCTCTGTCAAGTAGAGCCACTGGAGTGATCCCCAGGGTGAATTTTCTATTTCCCATCCACTCATCAAGATTTCTCTTGAAGAGGGAAAGTGAGGTGCTCTGTTTGTATGGGAAGTCTATTCCATAGCATGGGCAGTCTCTGGGTTATGAACCTGTCCCTCCAGCATGTTCTGTTGATTGTGGTAATGAGGTTGAGGTCTCTGGAGCATGTGGTGTGGAGGGATTGGGATTTCTTTAGATGTAGCATTTCTAACAGAGCTGGGTCAGACATGGCTTTGTAAGTCAAGAAGAGATTGTCTCTAAGCAGGTGATATGAGAGAGAGAATAGTTGGTGTTTTTTGAGTCTGGCCATATAGGACGAGTGTTTAAGGCCTAGGATCCTCTGTGTGAGGTACTTTTGTGGCCTTTCCAGTTGTTGCAGGTATCTAGTGAGGTACATGCCAAATAGGGGCATTGTACTCAATGACTGGCCTAATGAGGGAAGAATAGAAGGAGACAATGACCTCTTTCTTCCTGGATGCAAAACCCTTAATAATGAGATGTGCCACATAGAAGGGCTTTCTGACCACAGTGGCAGTGTGGTGGTCAAAAGAGAGGTTGCTGTCAACCTGTGTTCCAGATCTCTTATAACGCCTTCTGTGTTCAGTGGACTACAATCGATGTGGTAGTTCATGGGAAATGGGTTTTTCCCAAAGGGGATGATGACACATTTTTTGGCATTGATCTTAATGCCATGGTTCTGGCACCAGTCATTGGTCTCAGTGAGGTCTTTCTGTAGGATGTCAACATGACTTGGGGAGTTAGTAATGGCTCTCAACTTGCAGTCATCTGTGGACTTTGTCAGTCGGAGTCCCTTCATGTTGGCCTGGACTTCTGTGAAGTAGATACCAAACAGGAGAAGACCCAGGACTGATCCCTGTGGGACTCCACTCATGACTGGTCTGCAGTCTGGCTTGGAGTCAGCTACTGTCACACTGTGGGTTCTATCTGTAAGCAAGTTTGCAACCCACCTAGTGATATATGGGTTGATGCCTAGCTTAATGAGTTTTTCTATGATTCCTGAGTGGGTAATGGTATCAAAGGCCTTGCCCAGATCAAGGTAGGCTGTATGAATCGCCTGGCCTTTATTCACAGCTCTGGTGACTGACTCAGCGAAGTCAACCAAGTTGAGCAGGCATGATCTACCCTTCACAAAACCAAACTGTGTGGGATCCAGAGTTTGGAGATTCCCTATATCCTTGCTTATTAGGTCCATGATGATGCATCCCATAGCTTTGCATATCAGACTTGTCAGGCTAATGGGGAAATAGTTCCCAGGGTCTGTAGTCGCTCCTCCTTTGTAGAGAGGGATGACTATAGCAGTGCACCATTCAATAGTGACAAAATCTGAGGTGAGGCTATGATCGAACAGGGTACACAGGTGAGGTGCCAGTTTATGCTGTAGTTCATGTAGAACACAGCCAGGGATATTGTCAGGTCCCATAGAAGCTGTATTCTTGGCCTTGGACAGTGCTGTTTGAACCTGTGCAGCAGTAATACTGGATGCCTGGCAATCTACTGGTATTGTGATTGGTCCTTTGGTGGGGAGAGAGGGGTAAATTTGGCACTGAATCTGTCAGCCAGTATATTGGCAATATCTGTTCGCTCAGTATATGAGGTGCCATTGTGCAGTAGCTCAGAGCAAATCTGGGTATTGCCATGGAGGTTCTTTACATAACTATGGAAGGCCTTGTGGTTGTCTTTACTATCTGCTGTAATTCTGTTTTCATAGCTAGCTTTAGAGGATTTGATGAGGGATCTCAACTTTATGTTGAGGCTGATAGGGGAGTTTTTCCACTCTTGGGATTTCACCATATTCCACATCAGTTTCCTCCTTCTGTGGTAAAGTTTGTTTATGGCAGGGGACCACCAGAATGGCTTCTTTTTTTTGGAGGAGAGTGTCTTGGTTCTACTGGGTATGGTGAGATCCATGTATTTGTGTACGTCTTCATACAGTGCATTGGTGTATGATTCAGCGGTCATGCAACTATTCTCCATTTGCATGGGTGCCGTGAAGTTAGCCACCTCTGTTTTTAGGAGCCCAAAGTTAACTTTGGAGAAGTTTAAACAGCAAATGGGATAGGTACACAACAAAAGGATTGTGTAGCACAGTGGTGCTGTGGTTGTCCTTTCACTGCTGTGATAGCAAATGGAATGGGTTCAAATCTCACATACAATCTCCTCAGATATCACAAGTTAAGACATTTAGGGTTTGGGGATTGATATAATAGTTAAAGTGTTTACCTCCAGACAGAGGGTACAAGGTTTGATTTTCAACTCTAAGGAAAATTGACTAGGCTTAAAATGGCCTATGAGGGCAGCTAGCCTGGTACTTATCTATGAACCTATTGAAAGTAGGTCTGAGTATCACTACACAGATACACTGCCATGCAAACAGACTACAACAGATGGCACGATTATTTATATATTACCATACATGTGTAGAACTGATCAAAGGAACAGAAAAATGGAATAAGTGAATGTAACCATGCACATATAACAAAGGCAGTTGTGTGTCAATCATATTATTGTCATACATGTGCACATTCTTGTAAATCAATCCATATGTACCACAAATGTATGCATATGGACATGTATGCAAATCCATATATATATACATGTGATAATATAAGCTATTATCAAAAAGACCGGCAACTGACATAAGCAAGATATGGACAAATAAGGGGTCATGAATGATCACCTTTGTATAATCACTAAGATCCCAGTGAATGCCAACACAGTATGCCAGGAATACATGTTCATATGCACCAGTTAAGGTACTCTAACATAACATGGCACAATCTTTTCCAGTAAATGCCAAACATAAGGTCATTGTGCCAGTGGGCCAGCATGACCCATTAATATTAAGTAAGTTACAAAATCAAGGACACATCATGTTGCTGAACAGACATAAGATGGTAACAACAAATAGACAAATGGGTGCAATGCATACACATCGATAACATGCAAATAAACACACTTGACTGATGTCACTGTATTATTTGAGACAAATGGGAATGATGTCGTATTATTTGCTGTCATCCCTCCTAATTATATACATGAAAAACACAAACAAAACAATCATGTTCCACCCATATTATGCTAACTGCAGCAGTCATATTTGTTACATACTGGACCATAGTGTATTGGACATAATGATATTAAGCTGCACTGCATGCATAGGAGAACACAACGACAATTTGAAGTAGATGCACCCCTGCTCATATGGAGCAATGTATGCAGTAATGAGAGTATGATCAGGGTTAATGCGGGTGTCATTTGATAATGTGTGTCATAACTGCAGCAACAAGATAAAGCCACATATGACATGATAGGGTCTATATCATTTCATTGAAAACTCATTTCATTGAAGCTTAATACATTGACACATATTCGTTGAAAGCTCACTTCACTGAAAACCCAATTCACTGAAAACTCACTTCACTGAAAACCCATTTCACTGAAACTCATTTTGCTGAAAGATATATATAGCCTTTTCCCCACTGTTGTGCGATCCTGGAGTTAGTGTATAAAGTAAGGGGGGTGTGGGGGGCATAGCCCCCCACGTATTGTAAATATTTTAAAGCATATAGATGGATACTTGCAAGTGTAATAAATAAATTCTTCCATAAGACAACATATAACCAATTTATGTTGGGGACTTCACCCCCCTACACCCCTGAATGTGGGGAGCTGTGCTCCCAACACCCCCCCTAACTTTATATACTAACTCCAGGATCACACAACAGCAGGGAATAGGCCATATATACCTTCAAACTAAATGAGTTTCAGTGAAATGGGTTTTCAGTGAAGTGAGCTTTCAGTGAACTGGGTTTTCAGTGAAGTGAGCTTTCAGTGAATATGTGTCAATGAATTAAGCTTCAATGAAATGAGTTTTCAATGAAATAATATAGACCCACATGATATGTACAGTGCAGCTTATGAGATGTCAGAAAAGCTTGACAGCAATATGGGATGTCTGCACAATTATGCTGAGGCTGTAGATATTACAATATGGAAAACACCATGGTGGCAGCATTACAAAAGTGGATTACCCAAACAATGCAGTCCTTTAAAAGCCTGCATTTGCACTATTTCCCCCTTCCTGTAACTAGTCTAGTCCAGATACAGATTTGCTGTATCCAGAACTGTTTGTAAGCTGCTGAGCACCCCAAACCTTTTTATGTTGGAGGGAAGCCTTCTAGCTTATCAGTGGGAGTGGTAAGCACTAGGTTGCCCTTCTACCACATAAGGAGTGGTTTCTGGTCAAGAAATTGTACTTATTGACCGTTTGGGAAGTTTTTCCATCTCTCTCAACTTTCTGATTTAAAGGTACCCATTTGCATTTGTTTCCCCCCTTTCCTGTAACTAGTCTAGTCCAGATACAGATTTGCTGTATCCAGGACTGCCTGTAAGCATCTGAGCCCCCAAGCCTTTCTTTGTTGCAGGGAAGCTTTCTAGCTTATCAGCGGGAGTGGTAAGAACTAGGTAGCCTATCTACCACAATAAGAATGGTTTCTGGCCCAGATTTGTGGTTTATTGGCCTTTTGGGCAGTTTCTTCCATCTCTTTCAACTTTCTAGCTTAAAAGCTTGTGTTTACGCTTGTTTCCCCCCTTTCCTGTAACTAGTCTAGTCCAGATAAAGATTTGCTGTGTCTAAGACTATAAGCCTTTCTGGGTTGGAGGGAAGCCTTCTAGCTTATCAGTGGGAGTGGTAAGCACTAGGTAGCCTATCTACCACAAGAGGAGTGGTTCCTGGCACAGAAATTGTAGTTTATTGGCCGTTTAGACAGTTTTTCCAACTCTCCTAACTTTCTGGCTTAAAAGCCCACATTTGCTCTTGTTTCTTGCCCTTCCTGTAACTAGTGTATTCCAGATACAGACTTGCTGTATCCAGGACTGTTTGTAAGTATCTGAGCGGCATCAGAGTCTGCTCTTCAATTTTTCCCTTAGATCTACTAGTTCCCTCCTCTCCTGCACTTATACTAGCTTGTTAGTCTAGCACGTTACCGGACTTCTTGTAGCAATTATTGTAGCACACAAGTGCTACCAGCACTAAACGTTCTACAAGGAAACAGATCTAGTACTTATTATCAATGCCCACCCATCCAGGCATGTCTAAAGGTCAGTACCCTGTGCTTTTCCTATTAAACTGGTGAATTTGGGCATCCTGAGGCAATGTAGCAACTGCCTCATGTACACCGACAGCCCTCTCCTCTTACCTTCCAACACTCAGACTTGCGAGAGATGCGCTTACATTTCCAAATTGGAAGCCACGCACTCTCCAGCCAAGACAGGAATAGCTAGTCAAGAGGAGAAGGTCAACACTTGCACCACACCACTTGGAACACATAACTCTCTGGAACACACACCAGCACTGCCTTCACATAAAAACACAAACCACACACCCACCTTTGCGGAGGCTCTCGATAAAAATCTACCCAAGCAGCAGAGACCTCCAAGGCAGAAAAGCACTCTACCACCACAACACAACACTAATCACAATACACATAACTCTTCTAAACAGTGTGCCACTCAAACAAAGCCCCTAAGGCAAAACAGCATGTCCAACACATTAGTCATAGGTGACTCAATAGTGAGCAATACTGATGTCCCACTCACTAGGTTGAATAAGGAGAAAGTAACAGTCAGCTGCCTGTCAGGTGCCAGGATCCAACAAATAATGCACACACTCAGGTCGCTCAACAACAGGTACAAATATGACTCTGTCATTGTACATGTGGGTGTGAATGACCTGAGATGTACCTCCATGGACTACATTAAAAGAGACATGGAGGAGCTTTTGGATTATGTAGCCCAGGTGGGTATGACCCTAGCCCTGAGCAGCATCCTACCATCACCCAGAAACATACCGCAGTACATGCAGAAAATGATTGATTTCAACAACTGGCTAAGTTTCTGGTGTCATTCTAAGGGGATCCAGTATCTGTCTGCCTGGAATGACATGATTACAGACCTCGATGCTTTGCCAAAGATGGTCTGCATCTGTCACCCCTGGCCTTTCAGATACTGGCCAAGGCTCTTGCCTCCCCTATACTGCCTTTTTTATGTGGTGTTCCAAAGACCAAATTACCACTGTAAGAGCTACAAACAAATGCAGTCTGAGGGTCATGTTGCTCAATGCTAGAAGTCTAAATCTCAAAATGCACTCGCTTGAGGCACTCCTTAAAATGGAGAACATCGACATTTGTGCTGTAACAGAGACCTGGTTCAAGGCAGCAGAAAGTACCCCTGCACTACCAGGCTATAACTGATTCCACACCTTTCGGCCCCAGAACATGGACCAAAGCTCCAAAGGCGGTGGTGTTTCCATATTCATAAAGGATGTGTACACCTCCAGACTGGTAGCCCAACATAATGCATCAGAGATACCTCAGGTGCAGCTAACATTGGGTAAGACAGCAATTCAAGTTGTAGCCTGCTATAAGTCCCCAACCATGTCCCAAGACTCACATTCCACGTTTATAAGCACCCTGGAAAATATTAGGGTCCAACATAACACTCTCTTACTAGGTGACTTCAACTACCCCTCCATTAATTGGGTAAACTACTCCTGTACCAATACACTTGCCCATCGTTTCCTGGAGTTCATTAATTTCAATGCCCTGGACCAGCTCATTCTTACCCCCACTAAAGGTAGCAACATCCTTGACCTGGTCATTACTAAAATAGGTGACTGTTGCTCTACACCCATATTCAGCTCCTCCCTGGTTACATCCGACCACAAACTAATCACCTTGGAAATCTACATCCCTCCCACTCCCCCTAGCAAAGGTAACCACCATGAGAAAAATCTCCAAAGCTAACTTTGGGATCCTAAAAACAGAGGTGGCTAACTTCACAGTACCCATGCAAATGGAAAATAGATGCGTGACCGCATAATCATACACCAATGCACTGTACAAACACATACACAAATGCATGGATCTCGCCATACCCAATAGAACCAAGTCACTCTCCTCCAAAAAAAAGGAAGCCAATCTGGTAGTCCCCTGTGTGAAGACTGGTAGAGAAGGGTTGAAGGGTGCCAGCCTAGCCTGATATAATTTTATAGATAATTCTATAATTTGTAAATATCAATATAAAGTACAGGCTTGTGTCTTAAATGAAAGAAAACACTGTAAAATGTGAACTTCAAGATTGTAACAACATTGCCATCTGCTGTATGGAAAACTAAGCCAATCATTTCAAATGTTCTTTGAAATTAAAATTATGTTTTGTATGTCCTTTGAAGTTAGAATTTGGAGTCGATGAGTCTAGAGTAAGCATCCTGCCTATTGTTTTAAGGCTAAAGTTAATGACCAGAATTTACATGCGGAATGTCCTTTATTGCTCTAAGTGTAAAAGAATGTAAATGCAGTTTCGGTGTGGCCTGGGAACTCCAATATAAGTGCCAAAATGATGGAATGTGTATACTGGGAAAAAACCTAAGTGTCAAAATGATGTAATCTGGGAGAGTCCCGCAGAGATGTCTGTTAGTGATTTTAGAAGCTCAGAGAGAGACTGTAAGCATTTTGATCTGACTATTCAACTCAGCACTGCCTTGCTCTATGTAAGTAAGTTATCTTAGAAGTATGTTTTCTTGTAGAAATAGCTAGGACTATAAAGCTTAGACTAAGTGTTTTTCTGTTATGTCAGAACTGTACTACAGAATAATTTTAAGTTTCTGTGTGATCTCTGAACTTTTGAGTAGCACTGTGGTGTAGTAGTATTGTCTTATGTTTTAGTATTTATTATTAAATATTTTTAAAAAACTTTTACCTGTGGCTGGTTTATATAGAGATAATTAAGCTCTAGAGTATATTGCACGCTTATAAGTGATCCTGTAATAAGCCCTTCTAAAGCCTTAAGATTGCTTAAGTTAACACTACTATTGGATAATAATATTGCACAGTAATAATTGTACACTCTTTTAAGGGCCTTTGGGTAGCTGCTAATTATTAGCTGGTGGTGGCAGTGATTACTACTGTATAGTCTGGGTAAAAGGGCACAGCTGGAGAATCTGTGTCAGCCTTTCCCAGGAGAGTCTGTGAAGTTGTATAAATACTTATATCAAAGTGTCTGTGTGTGTGTGTGTGTGTGTGTGTGTGTGTGTGTGTGTGTGTGTGTGTGTGTGTGTGTGTGTGTGTGTGTGTGTATGTGTGTGTCAGCTACTTGGGCATGGACATGGAGCACTGGTTGGACAGAGAGGGTACTGGAGGCTAGCTTGCCAGCTAGGCTGAGATCTGGACCCTATAGCTCTGCCAGTGGGGAGTCTTATTGGGGACCTGGGGTGCAAGGGAGCAACCAGCCCCAGACTACC
This sequence comes from Protopterus annectens, assembly GCF_019279795.1. Classification (NCBI taxonomy): domain Eukaryota; kingdom Metazoa; phylum Chordata; order Ceratodontiformes; family Protopteridae; genus Protopterus; species Protopterus annectens. The sequence continues at coordinate 632,196,284 of NC_056730.1, read as the reverse complement.
TGTGATCTCTGTGTGCACTTAAGGGAAATTGTACTTTACTGTGTGAATTTGTTATAATTTCCTCTCTTATGAGACACCCTCTCTGGAGTTAGTGGTGAGGATTGAGGTTCCTTGATTGCTGGGCCAGGGAATGGGTGTAACACCCTGCCATAAAGAAACCCTACAACAGAAGGAGGAAACTGATGTGGAATAAGGTGAAATCCCAACACTGGAAAAACTCCCTTATCTGCATCAATAAAAACTTGAGATCCCTCATCAAATCCTCTAAAGCTAGGTATGAAAACAGAATTGCAGCAGATAGTACAGACAACCACAAGGCCTTCTATAGTTATATAAGGAATCTCCATGCCAATACCCAGATTTGCTGTGAGCTACTGCACAATGGTACTGTACCTCCTATACTGAGTCAACAGATATTGCCAGTATACTGGCCGACAGATTCAGTGCCAACTTTACCCCTCTCCCCCCCAAGGACCAATCACAATGCCAGCTGATTGCCCAGTAGATTGCCAGGCACCCAGTATTACTGCTGCACAGGTTAAAACAGCACTGTGCAAGGCCAGGAATACGGCTTCTATGGGACCTGACAATATCCCTGGTTGTGTTCTACATGAGCTACAGAGTGAACTGGCACCTCACCTCTGTGCCCTGTTCAGTCACAACCTCACTTCAGGCTTTGTCCCTGCCAAATGCCACACTGCTACAGTCATCCTTCTCCACAAAGGAGGAGCAACTACAGACCTTGAGAACTATCACCCCATTAGTCTAATGAGTCTGATATGCAAAGCTATGGAACGCATCATCATGGACCTAATAAACAAGGATATAGGGAATCTCCAAACCCTAGATCCCACACAGTTTGGCTTTGTGAAGGGTAGATCATGCCTGCTCAACTTGGTTGACTTCTTTGAATCTGTCACCAGAGCTGTGGATGAAGGCAAGGGGGTTCATACAGCCTACATTGATCTTGCCAAGGCTTTTGATACCATTACCCACTCAGGAATCAGAAAAACTCACTAAGCTTGGAATCAACCACTGTATCACTATATGGGTTGCAAACTGGCTAACAGATAGAACCCACAGCGTGAAAGTAACTGCCTCCAAGTCAGACTGCCGATTAGTCACAAGTGGAGTCCCACAGGGTTCGGTTCTGGGTCCTCTCCTGTTTGGTATCTACTTCTCTGAAGTCCAGGCCAACATGAAGGGACTCTGGCTAACAAAGTTTGCAGTTTGGAGCTATTCAAGTTGGGAGCTATTATTAACTCCCCAAGTGATGTTGACATCCTACAGAATGGCCTCACTGTGACCAACGACTGGTATCAGAATTATGTCCTTAAGCTCAATGCCAAAAAATGTGTAATTAACCCCTTTGGGAAAAACCCAGTTCCCATGAATTACCACATTGATGGTAGTCCACTGAACACAGAAGATGTTCTAAGAGATCTGGGAACACAGGTTTACAGCAACCTCTCTTTTGATCACCATGTTGCCACTGTGGTCAGAAAGTCCGTCTATGTGGCACATCTCATTACTAAGGGTTTTGCATCCAGGAAGAAAGAGGTCATTCTCTCCCTCCACTCTTCCCTTATTAGGTCAATCATTGAGTACAATGCCCCATTTGGCATGTACCTCACTAGATACCTGCAACAACTGGAGAGGCCACAAAAGTACCTCTCAAAGAGAATCCTAGGCTTTAAACACTTGTCCTATATGGACCGACTCAAAAAACTCCAACTATTCTCTGTCTCATATTGCCTATTAGAGGTGATATCGCTTGACTTACAAAGCCATGTCTGATCCACATCTGTTAGAAATGCTACAGCTGCAGAAATCCCAATACCTCTGCACCACATGCTTCAAAGACCTCAATTTCGTTACCAAATTTAACAGAACATGCAGGAGGGACAAGTTCATAACTCAGAGACTGCCCATGCTATGGAACAGACTTCCCATACATGTCAAGTAGAGCACTTTGCTGACCCACTTCAAGAAAGATCGTGATGAGTGGATGGGTAACAGAAAATCCACCACGGGAATAACTCCAGTGGCTTTACTCGGCAGAGGCACTGGGAACTAAGGTTGGGTGGCACTATGCCAGTTTACACAATTAAGAACCTGAGGGATCACCTTTATGGGGTCAAACTTCAAGAAATATTTCTCTGTGATATCCTAGAAGGAGTCATTTATGGCCTGCACCATGTTTGGAAGAAGTCACCCATCAAGTCCCTCATCTGTGCCTGGAAACATCTGTCACTACATCCGGGATCTGGTCCCAAAAATTATCAGCATGGCATGATGGTGGATGTCTTCTACACTGAGCTGCAGGAACAATGTCATATGCAGGTTCCAGTCTGTCATCATCATCATCTTCATGATCCCCATCATGGTCATCATCCTGGACATTGAAGTCTGAATCAGCTGGCAGTGCTCTGGTACACTGTCATCATCTGATTGGTGAGCTGGCATGGTTATCATGCTCTGTCTAAGGTCAACACAGAAAAAATATATACATACTGATAGATATTATTCTAAAATCAATGAAGTCATAAAGCATCATACAAACTTACACAGTTTGCATGCTGTAAACATTATGTATATGATGTCACACTACTGCCTGGCCTTACCCAACTCTAACATCATATGTGATGTCAGACATAAATTCAGGCCATACTAATCTACAAAACGGTGTGTAACATACGTCAGTCATATGCCAAACATGTCTGTAATAAAACACAGATGTGCATCAACATAATTGTGAATAATTGTGAAGAGAGTATAGGGTATGCAGTTAATAACATCAAAATGTATGAGACAGGACATGTGACATGTTTGCTCAAGCTATACCACAGCACAGTACATTTGACAGGACATTATAATGGTCAACAGATCTGATTCATAAGTTTTTTTATACATTTTATAACAAATGACACAAATGTGTAATAATAGGTGTACTGTCATGGTTATGCAACATTATAAATATCATAATATTAATTTATTGATTAGACAAAAAGAAGGCCATGCATGGGCCAGTGTGCCCATCATATACTGTCATTATGTTACTCTAGTGCATTACATAGCATGCCATATTAACTTTCGTCAGAGATGTTTCTGTTACTACTTGAACATTTACTGACATAACACCCTTTAACATATATACATAGCAAGCACACATATATATCAGCAAGTTTCAACTCACGTATGCTATGCCACTGTAAGATACAACTCTGAACACTCACAACAGTACTTTAAGAATACTATTAGAAAAGCCTTTCACCCATGTCATTCACAAACTCTGAAAACAACTCTAAGCTAGCCTGCTCAAATTCACTACTTAGTGTATGCCTCACACATTTATGTTGAGATGTCAATATGATATTAAAGTTTCCACTATAAACCATCATATGTAACTAATGTGTCAAGTTTACATCCCATAATTAAAATATGTCTGTTTAAAATATATTGTAAAATTAAAAAGCATTGGTGCACTTAAAATGTATATGCAAATGAGATGAGCAATGCAACATGATTAGTGGGTGGCATCACAGCATCATACTAGGAATGTAATTTGAAAGTTTTTGGACAACTGCACAGTCATAATCACAGCAACAGCATGTAATAGCTAGAAAATGTGCATGTGACACACATATATAACTGTCTCAACAAATATCACTGTCAGTACCTACATTTCTACTATGCTTATATATGTATCCGCACAAATAAAAAATGTAATAGTGATCATGGGTACTTTTCCATTATCGGGGCAACACTTGTTCATAGGTTCATAGGTAGGTACTAGGCTATCTGCCCGAAGGCATATATAAGCCTAGCCAGAATGTGTTGGCTTTCACTGCCCCCTTAGATTAGTTTCCTGTGCCTCTGTCCAGCAGAGCCACTGAAGTGATCTCCAGGGAAAACTTTCTGTTTTCCATCCACTCATCAAGGTTTCTTTTGAAGAGTGTTAGCGAGGAGCTCAGCCTAATGGAGATTTGAATCTTGTTACAAAGCATGGAAATTCTCTGGGAGAGGACTCTATCCCTCCAGCATGTCCTATTTATTGTTGTGGTGAGGTTTAGATCCCTAGAGCATGTGGCTCGAGGGGATAAGGTTTTCTTTAGCTGGAGCATGTCCATCAATTCTGGGTTGGACATGGCCTTGTATGTCAGGCAGAGATCACCTCTGAGTAGGTGATATGCAACCGAGTACAGCTGGAGTTTGTTCAGTCAAGCTGCATAGGGCATCTGTTTGAGGCCAGTGATCTTCTTAGTGAGGTACTTCTGTGATCTGTTGCAGGTGTCTTGTAAGGTACATCCCAAATGGTGCATTGTACTCTATGGTGGGTCTGATGAATGATGAGTAGAGGGGCACATTGACCTCTTTTGATCTGGATGCGAACCCTTTTGTGATTAGCTGGGCCACGTAGAAGGATTTTCTAATCACTTTGGCAATATAATTATCAAAGGTGAGCTTACTATCTACTTGAGTCCCAGATCCCTTTTTACGTCTTCCATATTTAGGGGACTACCACCTATGTGGTAGTTTGTGGGTAGTTTGTTTTTTCCAAAGGGGATGACTATGCACTTTTTGGCATTTAGCTTGAGGCCATGATTTTGACACCAGGTATCTGTCTCAGTGAGACCCTTTTGGAGGATGTCTATGTCAGCTGGAGAGTCAATTATTGTCCCTAGTTTGCAGTCGTCTTTGAACGTGGTCAGCCATAGTCCTCCTGTGCTTGCCTGTACCTCTGAGAAGTATATGCCGAACAGGAGGGGTCCTAGGACTGAGCCCTGGGGAAAGCCACTTGTAACTGGTTTAAAGTGATACCTAGCTCCCTCAACTCTCATCATGTGGGTTCTGTCCATGAGCCAGTTGGCAACCCATCTTGTGACATAGGGTTTTATGTTCAGGCTGGTGAGCTTGTCTATAATATCAGAATGGGGAATGGCGTTGAAGGCCTTAGCAAGGTCAAGGTAGGCTGTGTGTACCACCTTTCCCTCATCTACAGCCTTGGTAACTGCCTCAAAGAAGTCCACCAGGTTTAGGAGGCATACTCTGCCCTTAACAAAGCCAAACTGGGTAGGGTCCAGTGTTTTGAAGTTCCCAATGTCTCTGTTAATGAGTTCCATGATGATGAGCTCCATAGTCTTGCAGACCAAGCTAGTCAGGCTTATAGGGTGATAGTTCCTGGAGTCTGTTTGTGGCTCCACCTTTGTAGAGCAGAATAACCATTGCTGCGCACTACTCTATGGGTACGTAGCCTGTGGAGAGGCTGAGTTTGAACAGTGTGTTTAGGTGAGGGGTTAGTTCGTCTTTGAGCTCGTGCAGAATGCAGCCTGGGACACCTTCCCGGTCCCATTGATGCTGTGTTTTTGGCTTTGGAGAGGGCTGTTTTAACCTGAGTGTCTGTGATTTCAGGGACTCTACATTCTTCTGGTATGGTTATGGGCCCATTTGGGGGTGAGAAGGGTGTAAAGTTTGCATTGAACCTGTCTGCCAGGATGTTGGCAATATCGGTCGGTTCAGTGTATTTTGTGCCATTCTGCACTAACTCTGAGCAGATCTGAGCATTGCCACTTAGATTATTTGCATAGCTAAAGAATGCCTTGTGGTTATCTTTGTTGTCCTTAGAAATTTTTCTTTCAAAGCTCACCTTGGATGATTTTATGAGGGATCGTAGTTTCTTGCTGATACTGATCAGGGATGTTTTCCCTTCTTGGGATTTTACTCTTTTCTGTACTAGTTTCCTCCTTCTATTGTATAGCTTGTTTATGGCAGTAGTCCACCAGGCTGGTCTCCTTTTCTTGGAGGAGTGAGTCTTGGTTTTGCTTGGGATGGCACGATCCACGCATTCTTGTAGATGCCCGTAGAATGCATTAGTAAAGGATTTTGCAGCTTGGACAGCATTATCCTTCAGCATGGGGGCATTGAAACTTTCCACCTCGGTCTTAAGTAACGTGGTTTGCTTTTGAAAAGTGTTTCACGGTGGTTTCCTTGTCCGGGGGTGGGGGCGGATTGTGGATATCCAAAGTGATTTGTTTATGGTCAGATCTAACCAGCGAGGGGTTGACCTCCAGTGAGGTACACCAGTCGCCCATGCTGGTGATGACCAGTTCCAATATGTTGCCACCTCTGGTGGGAGTGTTGACCAGTTGAACCAGGGCATTTGAGTTTATAAATTCTAGGAAATGTTGAGCAAGGGAGTTAGTACTTGAGTAGTTCTCCCAGTTAATGTTTGGGTAATTGAAATCACCCAATAGTAGGGTGTTTGGTAGGACCTTTATGTTTCCCAGTGTTTCCAGAAATGTGGAATGGGGGTCCTGGGACATGGTGGATGATCTGTAGCAAGCTACAATTTGAATTGCAGTTTTGCCCATTGTTAGTTGCACGTGGATGATCTCTGAAGCATCGTGCTGTGCCACTAACCTGAATGGTGTGGGTATCCTTGATGAATATGGATACACCCCCACCTTTTGTATTTCAGTTTGGGTTCTGTGGCCAAAATGTATGGTATGAGTTGTAGCCTGGTAGTGCTGGGGTCCTCTCAGGAGCCTTGAACCAGGTTTGTGTTACTGCACATATATCGATTTTCTCCATACTGAGGAGTGTCTCGAGTGCATGCATTTTTAGGTTTAGACTTCTGGCATTGAGTAGCATTACCCACAGTTTTTGCTACTTCTGCTATTTATGGTGGTGGGTTTGTCTTTTGAACCTTGCCTAAAAAAGGCACTATGGGGGTGGCAAGAGCCTTGGCCAGTATTCAAAAGCCTAAGGTTGACAGATGCAAGCCGTCTCTAGCAAAGCAGCGTGGCTTGTCGAGCATGTTATCCCAGGTGCACAGACACTGGATCCCCTTTGAATGACACCAGAAACTTAGCCAATTGTTGAAATCGAGAATTTTTTCTTTATACTGTAGTATCATTCTTGGTGAGGGCAGGATGCTACTCAGGGTCAGGGTCAAACTGGCCTGGGCTATGTGATCAGAGAGTTCTTCCATGTCTTTTTTCATGCAGTCCAGGGAGGTACGACTCAGGTCAATCACACCAACATGGACAATGACAGAGTCATATTTGTGCCTGTTCTGGAGTGACCTGAGTGCTTGTGTTATGTGGCAGATCCTGGTACCCGACCGGCAGCTAACAGTGACCTTCTCCTTATTCAGCCTAGTGAGTGGGATGTCAGTGTGCCTGACTATAGAGTCACCTATTACTAGTATGTTGGGTATGTTATTTTGCCTTAAGGGCTGTGATTGCATGGCACACTGGTTTTGTGAAGTATGTGTTTCATGGTTTGTGTTGGGGGTGAAGGTTGCTTGGATGTTTGCTTTGGAGGTCTCTGTTGGTTTTGCAGATTTCTATTTAGAGCCTCCGAGTCTGTTTTCATGTATTTATGCGTGTTTTTTGCCGGTGCTGGTTTAATGGGTCTATGTGAGACTGGTGGTGTGATGCAAGTATTTCCCTTCTCCTCTTGACTGTCTGATCCAGTCTTGGGTTGAGAGAGCTTAGCCTCTAGTTTGGCTGTATAATTGCATCTCTTGCATGTACTAGTGTTTGGTGGTAGGAGGAGAGGGTCGTCTGTGTACATTAGGCAGTTGTAACATTGCCTCAAAATGCCCAGATTCACCAGTTAGACTGGAGAGTACACCTGAAACTGCCCTTTAGACATGCCTGGATACATACAGTGAGATATTTTACTGGATGGCTGGTAAGGTCAAATAGAGAGCTTTGTCCTTCTGTACAGTACAGGAGGGTCTAGTGCTAGGGTTTTTAAGTGCTTGCTATAAGTTTTGAGCAAGTGCCGGGATGAGAAATGAATGGCTTGAGTGCTTAAGTTGAACGTTTGTCTAGTTCCATGGGAAAAATTAAAGAGGAGACTTTGTGGAGCAGGGGGTAATTTTACCCTTGCTAACTGGCGCTGCCCGGCTCGCAAAACCAGGCAAATGTGGTATTTATAGCAGGGAAATGAAAGAGATATAAATTAGCCCCAAATTAGCCCTACTAATGTCTGGGCTGAAACCACTCCTCCAGGGAGAGATAGGCTGCTCCAAGCTCCCCTTTCTCACAGGTGAACAGAGAAACTTCCTTCTATCCAAGTAAGGTATGGACAAACACAGAGATTTGTAACACAGCCCTGAATTCAGCACTAACCTGAAAATTGGACTATACTAGCTTAGAAAGGTGTGAAACAAGTATGTATATATATATATATATATATATATATATATATATATATATATATATATATATATATATATATATTGTTTTTTTCAGAAAATAAAGCAGATACAATCAAAAAAACATGTTAAATGCACAGAAAAGGATACTTATTGTTATATATCGCAGATCAGAATTGTAGTCAATGCCCCAATAATAAAGTTGGAAGAAACACAAATACAGGAAAAAGCAGATGAATAAAGTGCAATTTTATATATATATATATAAAACAACAGAAAATTAGAAAATGAACAAACTGATTTAAACAAGTTACCCAATTAACCAGAAAAAAAGGTCAAAACTGAGCCCTGTTCCAGAAGTCTTCAATCAGACAAGTTCTAACTGCACACTCCTGCTACTAGGGTGCAGAGGAACCTTCTCCATAAAAAGATGGCCTGGATCAGTGCTCAAGTTATACAAACAAAGCTAGATTCAGCAGGCCTGATTCTGGTCTATGCTACAGCAACAAGGTGCACCAATTTCAGAAAGAAACAGTTCAAATAAGCAGGCACAATAAGCCTGTGACCAGAAATTCCCAGCTCAGAAGGACAGAATCCAGCCTCTCCTCCCACAAGAGTGCAGACCACAAACCCTCTTAATGTAGAATAACTGGCCTGAAGCCCAAGTGCTTAAGGCAGAACTAATACACTTTTAGAATAGCAGACACTGGGCCTTCAATCAGCAATTCCCAACTTAGAAGGATGTAAGCTACCTGCCGTGCCACAACAGTGCAGACCACAAACCTTCTTAATGTAAAACAGCCTGTATGAAGCCCAAGTGCTTAAACCAAAAGACTTAGAATAACAGTTACAATTTAATCAGTCTACTACCAAGCAGTAATAAATGCAGAAGAATATATAAAATTGAGTACTTTTAAGAAAAGTAAAATAAAGTAGGAAGAAACACAAATACATGTAATGATCACTTTCCGTTTAATGGGACACTGCTTTCCATTTAATGCTTTCTGTTTAATGCGCTTTCCATTTAATGCAACGCTGCTTATAATCCCCATGTGATGTTAGCTGTATAGATCAGTTATGTTCAAACTTCCGAGACTCATCTACTTAGAGAAAATAGCTTATTTACAATATCTTCAAGGTGACAGCTATGTTGCAGCATTGACTTTTACTAGCCTAGTAAGCGGAGAGTTATCGGGGCAACTCTTGTAATGATTGCTTTCTGTTTAATGTGACGCTGCTTATAATCCCCATGTGATGTTAGCCATACAAATAAGTTAGGTTCAAACTTCCGAGACTCATTTACTTACAGAAAATAGTGTTTTTACAATGGGCCAGATTTACGAAGGATTGCACAGAGGTCTAAGAGTAGTGTAAGACTCCAGAAACCAATATGTCTGCCGAGCGATCCAGGAACAGATGGCAGGGGCGTTCATGAGAGCTCCGAAAACTACTCTTGCACGGACAGTGTTAGGTTATGCAAATTACCTCATTTGCTGCTGAAAGCTATGCAAATGAGATAAATTTGTGATCCAGGAAACACTAATCTGTCCGAGTAAGAGTAGTGTTATTTGCAGAAATGTACTCGATTGGTAACTGAGTACCATTCTGCAAATAACAAAATGGAGCAATGACATATCCAAATAAAGGATACATCCAGTTGAGGAAGCATGCCAATGGCCAAATATAAGGCCATTGGCATTTATATGTGTTGCAAAAAATTTAAAAAATTAATAATTTTTTTCCTGATCCGCGATGTTTAAGCATAGCGCAGCATCACGCAAACTTGCGCGCTCTAAAAAAATAAATAAATAAAAGCCAAAAATAGGCATTTTATTACAAATATACATCTGCCATGCAAGTGAATGGCAGGCTGAAGACAACATGGCTACTGAGTAGTGGTTGCTAAGGGGGGGAAGCTCAGTGTGAGAGATGTAACCAAGCATTAGTAGGCAATCCTATGCAAATGAGTATAAGGATAGTGAATCCCAATTTTCCCTGCTATGTGAACCATGTTCCTAGAGTGTAAGAGTAGGATTAGGGGAGTATCAGAGTAGTAGATAGGTGACATCATGAGAGGGGTATGTATCAAAGACTGTAAGCTTATTGGGGCAGAGTGGCATGTGTTTGCTGTAAGTTACTCAGGACTGGAAGAGGTGCACCAATTTCAGAAAGAAACAGTTCAAATAAGCAGGCACAATAAGCCTGTGACCAGAAATTCCCTGCTCAGAAGGGCAGAATCCAGCCTCTCCTCCCACAAGAGTGCAGACCACAAACCCTCTTAATGTAGAATAACAGACAGTTGTCTGAATTGAAACCCAGAAACCGAAGGTGTACGCTGTGGCTACAACCAAAGTTTCTTGCAAAGATGCTTACACTGTGTGCGCGCGTGTGCGCGCTTGTAAACTCGTGTAAGCCTGTGTGTGCATGTGTGCGCCCATGAAAGCCTAAGGCTGTGTAAGCCTGTGTGTGCAGATATGCACCTGCCTAAGCCTGTGTAAGCCTGTGTAAGGCTGTGTGTGTGCATGTGTGCTCATGTGCACGTGTTTGCGCTTGTTTGCACGGCACCGCCCGGTGTGGAAACAGAAAAGGGAAAAGGAAGGAAAAGTAGTAGTAGGAAGTTAACCAAGGAGAACTAGCAGAGCTGCCAGGTGAAATCAATCAGAATCAGCCAATTACACAGGCAGTACACTAGCCCAGCCCAGCCCAGCACTTAAAACTCTGCAAACAACATTCCCCCATGTTTTACTAAGAAACACTGCAACACTGCAGTATACAAAGAGAAGTGAATACTTAAAAAGCTTAACTGAGACAAAAAAATGTTAGGGGCTGCCATTGCTATTATAAGGCAACATGTGCAAGATGCTGAGAGTGGTGCCATTATGGATGTTGCTGAGCAACCCACAGTGAGGATACGGAGAAGAGTTTACATACCCAGGGTAACCTACCAGGGGCTACATGAGCTGGAGATTATGGAGCGCTATAGAGTGGACAGAGAGCTCCTGCAGCAAATTGTTGAGCTGTGCAGGCCACACCTCACACACAGAACCAACAGAGGGTAACCCATCCCAGTAGAAACCAAGGTATGTGTTGGCCTAAGAATAATAGCAACAGGTACCTTCCAGAGACCAACTGGTGATATGATGGGGATTTCACAGGCATCAGCATCCAGGGTACTGCACCAGTTCCTGAATGCCATGTCAGCACATGTCGGTGATCATGTATATTTCCCCAATTCCCATGAGGTATTGGCCAGCAATATGTGTCTCTTCCATCAAATAGCGGAATACCCTGAGGTAGTGGGTGCAATTAACTGAATGCACATACACATCAAAGCACCAGCTGGTGAGTGGGGTAGGGCCTACATTAACCGCAAGGGCTTCCACTCCATCAACTGCCAGTTCATGTGTGATGCCCAGGGCATAATACTGAATGTGTGTGCTGGCTGCCTTGGAAGCTACCACGATTCCCATATCTGGCATCTGACGCAGCTGTACCAGACATTTGCCAATGGGGACATCCCTGAGTGTCACCTAGTGGGGGATGCTGGATATGCACTGGAGCCGTGGCTGATGACACCCATCAGAAATGCACACACACCTGAACAAGAACTCCATAATGAGGCACACGCACAAACACGAAATGTAATCGAGCTTGTGTTTGGGATGCTCAAGTCACAGTTCCGGTGCCTGGACACATCCGGTGAAGCCTTGCAGTACTCACCAACTACATGTACCCAAATTGTCATGGTATGTGCCATACTACACAATATGATCCTGCGAAAACAGCTGCAGCAGGAACAGCATGGGGCAGGGCCAAACAGCCCCCCACCATTGCCAAGGCCTGCACAGGCACAGTGTGACTCAGAGGAGGAACAACCTGAGCCTGCCCCAGTAGGCAGAAGGAGGCGTGCCCAGTATGCCTTGGCAAAGAGGCAATGCATAGCACATACATTGGCTCAGTAGGAACCCTGGAAATGATACCTCTCTCTGACTCGCACATAAAATAAAAGGGATGCCTAACTTGACACTACCTGTTTCTAAACATGTATAGGGAGTGTAGTATGTGCATCCGACATAGGAAGCCCTGTAGCATCACCGGAGGCATGATTGCCATGTTTTAAGTAATATAAAGCAGTGCTAAGCAGCATTTACCAATATTTATTATATGTAAACAAAATTGTCTGTGCTAACTAGCGCAATGTTGGCCAACATTGAGCAATGTTGGGCAAGGTTGGGCAAAGTCGTGCAAAGTTGAGCAAAGTCAGGTAAACATGCTCATATTTGTTTACTGTTCCTTAAGCAGTCTGCTCTGCCCAGCATGAAAATAAAAAGCAGTGACAGGGCTCGAATCCAGGATACTGTGCACTATAGTCACAGCACTGAACCACTAAGCCATGATAGCATTTCAGTGGCACAGACACAGCAGGATAATTGTACAGTAATGCAAACACAAAGAAATACTGTATCATGTCCCTAAAGAGGCATATGGGTAACCTCCCCTACAGGCCCATGCAGACAGAGAACATCAGGCCAGGTGGTGTGATGTGGGTAGTGTAGGCTATGAAGTCGCAATCTAATATACGTGACATTGGACGCTAGGATCTGTAGCACTGTAGTATGCCTCAAGCCAGTACGATAGGCAACAGTACAGACTGAAATGGTGTACAGTACATAGCAGTACAGGCATATCAAATGTGTATAAGTGTCAGTTGACACCCTCATCCTATGTACACCCACAGTAACAATCAAGTGTGCCCCTGGGTAGAAATGTACAAAGAATAGCTGTCCCCCCTGTATGTAGAAATGTTGATAAGTCTATGCAAAGTGTCTCATGGAAGCCCTGCAGGCACAGCATGATCTCTTTTGATCTATGACACAAAGGTGAGCTCTGCTGTAAAGATACAGCTTGACTTTCCATACACATATAGTATAAATGTCTATAATGGGCGTGCTCACACACTCCAACAAATGTAGTGGATTTCAGTCAGCATCACACTGAAAGGTCATACTGGGCATGCTCACACACTTAGAAAATGAAGCAAATGTCAGGCAACAACATACTGAAAGGTCATACTGGGCATGCTCACACACTTATGCCAAATACGGAGGTGATAATAAGGGATCTATGGACAAATGTGGATAGACATCTCTACTTCCAGAAACACATTCACAAAGTTGTCAGAAAATCAGGCTATGTGTTCACATAAACTGCCAAGGTCTGTGCATGTAGGTCAAAGGAGGTTCCCAGTACTCATCAGTCATCAGACCCGTCAGAGAGTACCACAACACACTTGCGATGAATCAGACTAGGCACGTTCAACAGCCAGAAAGACCACTGAAGTACCCACAAAGAGTATTACTGGCCTCAAACAGTTGCCCCATGCAACAAGACTGAATGTAACCCAATCTGTACTCTGTTGCATACTGTCTACTCAGGAGATCTCTGCCCAACAGACAGGTCCATATCATGGCTACACTCAGATCTGTACTGAGTTACAGCTCAATGGCACTAAATACACAGACCCAACTGATATTGCCAACATCCTGGCAGATAGGATCACTGTTAACTGTACCCCCCTCTCACCCATGAAAGAGCACACCTCTATAATGGAAGACTGCAAAGTTGCTGTCCTCATAGCTGCACAGGTAAAAAACACTCACCAAAGCCAGTATCACAGCAGCCATGTGACCAGATAACTTCACAGGCTGTGTTCCACACAAACCACAGAATGAACAGGCACCACACTGATGTACCATGTGCAGTCATAGCCTTACCTCATGCTTTATGCCTGTTGAATGGTGCACAGTGATGGTTATCCCACTACACAAGGGTGGAGACCACGGACCCCAGGAACTAGCACCCCATTAGCCTGATGAGCCCGCTCTTCAAGGCCATGGAATGTATCATCATACAACATATAAACAATTACATTTGTAATCCCCAAACCCTGGACCACAACCATGTTGGGTTTGTAAAATGCAGATCATGTCACCTAAACCTGATAGATGACATTGAAGCAGTCAACAGAACTGTCAACAAGGGTAAGGTGGTTCACACAGCCTATGTTGATCCTGCCACGGCTTAGAACACCACCCCACACTCTGGAAATATAGATAAACCCACTAAACTAGGTATAAATTACTATGTCACAAGATGGGCTGCCAACAGGCTTACTGACAGAACACACACTGTGAAAGTAGCAGACTCCAAGTATGACTTTGGACCGGTGATGAGTGCAGTACCACAAGGTCCAGTCCTGTGTCTTGTCCTGTTTAGTATCTACTTCCCTGAAGTAAACTTTAACATGGAAGGTCTGTGGCTACAGAAGTTACCAGAGGACTGCAAACTAGGAGCCATAATTGTAAACACTAAAGATGTGGACATCCTACAAAAGGGCCTCACTGAGACAGATAGCTGTTGTCAAAGCCATGGGCTCTAGCTCAATGGCAAAAGGTGCATTGTCATCCCCATAGGCAGTAGTATACTTAACACTGACAGTGTGACAAGGGACCTTGGGACACAGGTGTACACTGGACACAAGTGTGATAATCACATCCCCACAGTAGTCAGGAAACCCTGCTATGTGGCACACCACATCACAAAATGTGTCTCATGCAGGATAGAAGAGGACATTGTTCCCCACTACTCATCACTCACTAGAACTATAATAGAGTACAACGCCACTTTTGCTATGTACCTCACAAGACAACTACAACAACTGTGAAGCCTGCAGCAATAACTCACAAAGAGCATTAGTGATCAGAAATACATGCCATACACAGACCATCTCAAAATGCTACATCTGTACTCCCTTGCATATCACATACTCAGATGTGTTAACTGCCTAACATACAAAGCTATGTCAAATGCAGAGCTGTTGGACATGCTCCACGTAAAACACTCACAATCCCTCTGACCTTCGGACTCAAAACCACGAGTGAAATACAAAAGGAAGGGGTGTACCCATTTACTGTATGGATACCCACACCTTCAGGTTAGTGGCACAGCATGAGGGCTTGGAGATCATGCAAGTGCAACTAACATTGGACAAAGCTGCTCATCAGATTGTAGCCTGCTACAGATCACCTACCTTGTCACAGGAACCTCACTCAGTATTCCTGAGAACAGTGGAAAATATAGAGGTCCTATCAAACACCAGTATATGAGGTGATTACAAATAAAATCCAAAATAAAAAGTAGAGCCAGCAAACTGTGTCCTGGTGAAAAATATATTTTATTGTTAGTTAAACAACAAGGGAACAGACCAATTTCAGCTGGCAAACCACACACAGCCTTCCTCAGTGTAATGAAATCAAATCAAGTGCTGTTGTTTAAAAAGACACAAAAAGAAACATGATTGGTTAACCTGAAATTGCTCATTAAGCCCTGGTGGAAATAAACCACCTAACTTAATAATCCATTTTTTCTCCTTAGAATTTAACAAAGAATGCAAACCCATTTTATTAAGCTTTTTGCCCTTTATAATATCAATAATAGTAAAAGAAAACTTTGCAGTAGGATGTATGTTATGGTGTTTATATAGTGCATTTTGAACTTTACACTTTTTAATATTGCTAATGTGTTCAGAAATCCTGAGTCTCAATGGCCGTGAGGTTTGTCCTACATAAAATGACCCACAGAAACATGTGGCCAAATAGATAACCCAGTCAGAACTACAATTAGCAAAGAAATTAATATCATACACCACAGAAGAGTTCCTACTAGAAAATTGCTTGGTTTTGTTGACTTTATTGCAGTTGGAACAATGGCCACATGGAAAACAGCCTATAAGAATACCCCCTGTTAGTGTGGTTTGTATATAATGTTCCGTGCCAGAATCATGTGGATGTTTGAAATGATTAAAACAACCACCCAGATTTTCACCCTTTCTGAAGGAAAATAAACATCTTTCAGGAATAATGTTGGATACCTGAAGGTCATATTGTAAAATATTCCAATGCCTATGCACACTCTGTATTAATGTGTCAGAATTCCTACCATAAGTTGTAGTAAACTGGTCTATTCATAGGTTCATAGGTTCATAGGTTTATACTAGGCTATCTGCCCTAAGGCATTTATAAGCCTAGCCCAAATTATTGTGGCTTACGCCACCCCTTATATGAAAAAATACTGTGCCCATTAGTTTGTTGTGCCTCTGTCCAGCAGTGACACAGAGATGATTCCTGGGGTAAACCTACGATCTCCCATCCACAGGTCTAGATTTCTCTTGAACAGAGTCAGCGAGGTGCTCTGCCTCACATGGACCGGGATTTTATTCCACAGCATAGGGAGTCTCTGAGTGATAAATCTATCCCTCCAGCACGTCCTATTTATATCCGTGCTAAGGTTTAAGTCGCTTGCTCTAGTGGTTTTGGTGGATTTGGATTTTTGAGGTGGAGCATGTCCATTAATTCCGGGTTGGACATGGCCTTGTCGTCAGGCACATGTCACCTCTGAGCAGGCGGTATGCGACTGAATAGAGCTGGAGTTTCTTCAATCTGGCAGCATATGACAGATTTTGGAGTCCCTTTATCCTTTTGTGAGGAACTTTTGGGGTCTCTCCAATTGCTGCAGATGTCGGGTGAGATACATCCCGAATGGGGCATTGTACTCGATCATTGGTCTGATAAGTGAAGAGTACAGGGGAACAATGACCTCACTAGATCTGGATGTGAATCCTTCATGATCAGGTGGGCAATGTAGAAGGTCTTTCTAACCACTTTAGCAATGTGAGTGTCAAAAGAAAGGCCACTGTCAACCTGGGTCCCCAGGTCCCTGATAACCTCTTCTGTGCTTAGTGGATTGCCACCTATATGGTAGCTTGGGGTTACCTTGTTTTTCCGAAGGGTATGACTATACATTTTTGGCGTTTAACTTCAGGCCATGGCTCTGGCACCAGCTATCTGTTTCCGTGAGTCCCTTCTGAAGGATATCCGTGTCCGATGCACTTTCCACTATGGCCAGTTTGCAGTCGTCTGCAAACTTTGTCAGCCAAAGTCCTCCCATGTTGGCCTGTACTTCTGAGAAGTAGATGCCAAACAATAGGGGCCAAGGACCGAGCCCTGTGGGACACCACTTGTGACCGGCTTGGAGTCTGACACAGCGCCAGCAACTCTAACCCTGTGGGTTCTGTCCTTAAGCCAGTTTGCAACCCATCTTGTGACATATGGGTTTACATTTAAGCTGGTATGTTTTCTACAATACCCGAGTGGGGTATTGTGTCGAAAGCCTTTGCAAGGTCAAGGTAGGCTGTATGGACTGCCTTTCCCTCATCAATGGCCTTGGTGACTGTTTGAAGAAGTCAACCAAGTTCAAAAGGCATGATCTTCCCTTGACAAAGCCAAACTGGGTCGGGTCCAATGTCTGCAAGTCCCTATATCTTTGTTTATGAGCTCCATTATGATCCTCTCCATAGCTTTGCAGACTAGACTTGTTAAGCTTATGGGCGGTAATTACCAGGGTCCGTAGAGGCACCGCCTTTGTGGAGTGGGACCACAGTTGCTGTCACGCCACTCCTTGGGCACGTATCCTGTGGTAAGGCTAAGATTAAACAGCTGCCTTATGCGGGTTTAATTCCTCATTTAGCTCGTAGCACACAGCCGGGGACACCATCCGGTCCCATTGATGCTGTGTTTTAGCTTTAGAGAGCAGCTTTCACCTGCGCATTTGAGATGTCCGGGAGGCTACACTCAGCTGGGATAGTTATCTTTCCTTTAGGAGAGGGGTGAAGTTTGCACTGAACCTGTCTGCCAGTATGTTGGCAATGTCTGTGGGTTCAGTGATTTTTGTATCATTTTGGACTAATTCTGAGCATATCTGGGAGTTTCCACCCAGGTTCCTAACATAGCTGAAAAAGGCCTTATGATTGTCCTTTGAATCCATGGCAATTTTTCTCTCAAAATTGGCCTTAGTTGATTTTATGAGTGCTCGTATTTTTTTACTAATAATGATCAGGGGTGACTTCCCTTTTATGGAATTTGTTCTATCATGTAATAGCTTTCTCCTCTTATTGTAAAGTTTGTTAATGGCTGGGGTCCACCAGACTGGACGTTTGCCCTTTGTGGAAAGAGTCTTCTTTTTATTTGTTGTTTAACTAACAATAAAATATATTTTTCACCAGGACACAGTTTGCTGGCTCTACTTTTTATTTTGGATTTCACTTGACTATTTTGGGCCTTGCAATTGCACTCGCGCAGGAAGTATGTGAATTTTGTGATTACAAATACCCAAACAGTGAGTGTGAGAATTACTTGTGTACAACGTCCTTTGCCCAATGTTTCCTACAGTTTAAAAGCTCTAACACCCTGGAACAGCTGGTCACCATGCCCACTAGAGGTGACACCATACCGGACATGCTCATAACCAACATGGGGTACCAGTGTTCCACAACAGAGATAAAGCCCTCGCTGGTAATATCAGATCATAAAGTAATCACACTGGACATCCACATCCCGGCCCCTCACACAGTCAATGAAACCACCATGAAGACATTTTCAAAAGCAAACTGCACACATCCCAAGACAGAAGTGTAAAGTTCAAAAGACCTATTGCTGTAGGATAATGGTGTACAATCTTCCGAATCAGTTACAAGTGAATCCTATGAGCATCTACAGGGATGCATGGATCGAGACATCACAAATAAAACCAAGATGCACTTCTCCAAACATAAGAAAACAATCTGGTGGTTGTTGCCCATAAATAAGCTAGACAACAGAAGGAGGAAACTAACACCTGATAGAGCCAACTTCACTAATGGAAAAGCATCACTGATCATTATAAGTAAGAAGCAATGATCGCTCATAAAATAATTCAAGGACACTTTCAAAAGACAAAATGCCAAGGACTGTAAGAATGACAACCAAAAAGCCTGCGGTAGCTATACCACACATGTAGGTGTCAACATCCAAATATGCTGTCAGCTACTGACAAATGGCAAGGAATACACTGAACCAACTTTCATTGCCCACATCCTGGGGGACAAGTTCAGTGCAAATTTCCCCCCATCACCCTCAAAAGGGCCTGTGTCCATCAGAGAAGGATGCAGAGTCCCAGACGTCATGGACATGCAGGTAAGGACAGGCCTCTCCAAAGCCAAGAACACAGCATCAATGGGACTGGATGGTGTCCCAGGCTGTGTCATACACTAGGCCCAAAAGGAAACACACCCTCACCTACATTCACTGGCCAGACCCAATCGTACCACAGGGTATGTACCCAAAGAATGGCATACACCAACAGTCATCCAGCCCAACAAAAGGGGTACCACAAAAGTACCTGGAAACCATTGCCCTATATGTCTACTCAGCCTGGTCTACAAAGCTATTGAGCTAATTGTCATGGAACCCATAAACAGTGACATTGGGGACCTCCAGACACTGGACTCTACACAACCCCGCCATGTTAAAGGCAGACCCTGCCTCCTAAACATAGTTGACTTACTACAAACAGTTACCAAGGACATAGATGGAGGTGAAACTAGTCCACACAGCCCACCTGGACCTCACTAAGGACATTTTACACCATTCCCCACTCTGTCATCATGGACATGCTTACCAGCCTGAACATCAACAGCTATGTCACAGGATGTGTTGCCAAGTGGCTCACAGATTAAACACACATGTTCAGAGTTGCGGGTGCCATGTCCGACTGTAAGACAGTCACAAATGGCATCCCACAGGTCCTGGCCCTGGGAACCCACCTGTTCAGTAGACACTACTCAGAGGTACAGGCAAGCATGGGAGGAATATGGCTGAACAGGTTTGCAGATGACTGCTAACTGTGGTCCATAATCGACTCTATGGCTGACACTTACATCCTCCAGAAGGGGCTGACAGAGACAGATACCTGGTGTCAAAACAAGGCCCCAAGAAGAATGGCAAAGAATGCATAGTCATCCCCTTTGGCTAAAACGAAGTGCAAACAAGTTAGCACATAGGTGGTACTCCAGTATGTATGGAGAAAGTCATGAAGGCCTGTTGACATAGTTAGATAGTACACTCTTCTTTGACGGTCACATGGCCAAAGTGTTTAGACATTCCTTCTATGTAGCCCACCCAATGTCACCTAATGTAACCCACTTTGTGTATCTGATGATGTCACTAACCTACAAATATACCTGTGGAAAGTAGAACTCACAGTAATGTGTACAGCATGTCATGTAAATGTGTACTCCTGTAGTGTCATAAACTAGTTAGGTAGGTGTTTGAATCCTGCACTTGACAAGTGTGTGTCTATCTCTGTGTGATTTCCTTGAAGATGAGCAACCTTTTTGGAGAGTACTCATACACCTTAAAAGTGGTATACTAATCTTTGTCAGGTCTGATGGTGTCACCATCCTTCAAATATACCTGTGGAACAGAAAACTCCCAGTAATGTGTATAGCATGTTGTGTTAATGTGTACACCTGTAGTATCATAAACCAACTAGGTAGGGGTTTGAATCCTGCACTTGACAAGTGTGTGTCTATCTCTGTGTGATTTCCTTGAAGAGGAGCAACCTTTTTGGAGAGTACTCATACACCTTAAAAGTGGTATACTAATCTTTGTCAGGTCTGATGGTGTCATCATCCTTCAAATATACCTGTGGAACAGAAAACTCTCAGTAATGTGTATAGCATGTTGTGTTAATGTGTACACCTGTAGCTGGTCATAAACCAGCTAGGTAGTGGTTTGAATCCTGCACTTGACAAGTGTGTGTCTATCTCTGTGTGATTTCCTTGAAGAGGAGCAACCTTTTTGGAGAGTACTCATACACCTTAAAAGTGGTATACTAATCTTTGTCAGGTCTGATGATGTCACCATCCTTCAAATATACCTGTAGAAAAGAGAACTCACAGTAATGTGTATAGTGCATTGTGTTATTGCATACTTCTGTAGTATCAGAAACCAGTGAGGTAGGTGTTTGAATCCTGCACTTGACAAGTGTCTGTCTGTGTGTGATTTCCTTGAAGAGGAGCAACCTTTTTGGAGAGTACTCATACACCTTAAAAGTGGTATACTAATCTTTGTCAGGTCTAATGATGTCACCATCCTTCAAATATACCTGTGGAAAACAGAACTCACAGTAGTGTGTAAAGTGCATCGTGTTAATGTGTACACCTATAGTATCATAAACCAGCTCAATAGGGCTTTGAGTCCTGCACTTGACAAGTGTGTGTGTCTGTTTGTGTGTGATCACCTTGGAGCAGAGCAACATTTTTGGAGAGTACTCATATACCTTAAAAGTGGTATACTAATCTTTGTCAGGTCTGATGATGTCACCATCCTTCAAATATACCTGTGGAAAAGGGAACTCACAGTAATGTGTATAGCGCATCGTGTTAATGCGTACACCTATAATATCATCAACCAGCTAAGTAGAGATTTGAATCCTGTACTTGATAAGTGTGTCTGTATGTGTGTAATCACCTTGAGGAGGAGCAACCTTTTTGGAGAGTAGTCATACACCTTAAAAGTGGTATACTAATCTTTGTCAGGTCTGATGATTTCACCATCCTTAAAATATACCTGTGGAAAGCAGAATTCATAGTAATGTGTATAGCGCATTGTGTTAATGTGCACTCCTGTAGTGTCATAAGCCAGTTAGGTAGGGGTTTGAATCCTGCACTTGACAAGTGTGTGATCTCCTTAGAGAGAAGAAACCTTTTTTTGGAGAGTACTCATACACTTTAAAAGTGGTATACTAATCTTTGTCAGGTCTGATGATGTCACCATCCTTCAAATATACCTGTGGAAAAAAGAGCTCATAGTAATGTGTATAGTGCGTCGTGTTAAAGTATACTCCTGTAGTATCATAAACCAGTTGGGTAGGGGTTTGAATCCTGCACTTGACAAGTGTGTGTGTCTGTCTGTGTGTGATCTCCTTGGAGAGGAGCAACCTTTTTGGAGAGTACTCATACACCTTAAAAGTGGTATACTAATCTTGGTCAGGTCTGATGATGTCACCATCCTTCAAATATACCTGTGGAAAAAAGACATCCTAGAAATGTATATAGCACATCGTGTTAATGTGTACTACTCTAGCATCACAAAGTAGTTAGGTAGGGGCTTGAATCCTGTACTCGATGAGTGTGTGTGGCACGGTTGGTCAATGTAGTGTGTTTTGCTTTTACTACTGTATGACATGTCAGTATGCATTGCACATGAGGTAGCTGTGTGGCAAATACATATATGTACATGTTACCTGAATTATTGCATGTGTGTGAACCCTGCTTTCTCCAAGAACACAACTGTCATCTTTGCCAGACTGCGCTGCTGCTTCACAGACCTTAGGTCACATCTGTATGCTTGTGACAAGGCCAGCCACTACAGGTATCCCTGGTCTAGGTCATCTGTGTCACACACCCTCATTACGGTTACTATTGAATTGTGTGAGTGAGGGTTTATGGCCAAGGTATATGTTAGACTGGTTCTAATGCAGCAAAGTCTGTCAATGATGGCTATTCATTATAGGTGTACAACAACCTTTGTGGATATGCATGCAAACCCCTTATTGCTTATGTGATCCACTGAGGTATTTCAAAAAATCTTAGGAAATGTGATTATTAAAGGAGAGATGACGTAACACTTGGTTGCATGTACACATCGGTACCTGTTCATCATGTTGGTGGCTACTGCCTATGTGGTACTGTGGGGATACTATGTTCTATAAAGGTGGATGACTATGCTTAGTCTGGATAATAGCTTTACAGCATGGGTTTGACAACAGTTATCTGTCTGTATGGCACCCTTGTGGAGGATGTGTGTGTCATCTGGAGAATGCATTATAGGCCACAGTATGCATTACCAGATGTGGACGGACATATCACTACTGTGATTGCTCGTACCTAAGAGAGCTATATGCCAGACAGGAGTGGTCTCAGTAATGGGTGCAGGTGAATACCACTGGTTACTGGCATAGTATTGTACCTGAAGGATGCACATTTTGCTGTGGGTCCTACAGCTGTGTGTCAGTTGTGAAGACATCATCTAATGATTGGTTATGGTCAGGTTGTTGAAGTTATGTATACTACCAGAATGCAGAACAATGACAGATAGTAACTGTATTATCCACAGCACAGTGTCAAACCATGTCATACACACACATGTGTAGTCAGGTTCCGAAATGTGTGTAGTACAATGCATACTGGCCACCAATACAACCTATGTAGTGTTACTGTGTAATACAAGGCATGTCACCCTGTCCATGTGTCCACTATGCATGTACATGCAGACAGTGCACCTCCACCATGTTCACAGATGTACACTTGCAAATCTGTGCTACACACATCCTACACATACTGTCCACTCTCTAACACATGCTGCCAATACTACACACATCAGCCAAGTGGCACATGGGCAGACAATACATTACTTTAACTAACACTGGTGTATACAATACTACAATGACATTCATAGCTTTAATGCATCATGCCTGCTCAGCTACACCTTCAAGCATATCATTACACTCTACTGCTGACAACATGGTAACATTGCTGTAGTGCTATAAAGTCACCCTGTGCATCAGCACCATGGTAGCCTGTTTCTGCATCGATGTTACATATGATCATATGAACAGGGAGTGTTGTTGGTTTGCCAGAGGCCTACAGTGAGCTATCCAATCGACATGTATGTGTATGTGTGTGTGTGTGTGTGTGGGGAAAGAGTAGTGCTATGGGCCAATCTCGATGTAATGTGGGCGGGTATGTGTTAGCCCTAGGTGTCTGGTTCCTGTGTGTGTGTCTGCATGCACACAGTTCCACCATGTGGCTGCCATATACGGGTATGTGTGGGACAGCCACAGATTGTACCTGCCAGGATTTACAGATCACCGTCTCTGGCCACAGATACGTTACCTGTGCCTGGCAGGGGTGCTAACTGACATTATCAGGTACTAAGCTAGACTGGGTACTATCCCCAGAGGGAGACGGATGTACACTGGACCCAGGTCCCTGCTGGGACTGTCCAGAGCCACGTGCATGTGGTCTTCTAGGACGTTCTATCGACAGCCCACCTCCAACAGTGCTGGGGCTGGTACTGGCACTACGGGAGCGGCTGTGACTTGTGGAACGTCCGTGGCGACTGCCAGCTGCTGATGTTACTGGCATATGTCCATGACTCAGCCGTTCTGCACTGTCCTGACACATGGACATGACATTGCGGAGTACATCTAATGTCTCGCCCCAACGTGTATCTGTGACCTCAGTGTAATGATGGATGGCACCTGCTAGGTCATGGATACTGTCAATTACGTCAGTGTTGTGTGCCCCCTGTGCCCTAAGTCCCTGTCTGGTGTACCGTTCTATATGTGTCTGTGCCTCCCTGACAGCCTGGAACATGCATGACATTGTCAGACCTGTGGCACATCTGCCAGTGGCATGATGAGCAGCAATGCTCCATCGAGAACCCCTGGACATCTGCCTATGTGGTATCCTTCCAGACATCTGAGTATGGCTGCTGTGTTGGGATGCATGTGCCATGGATACCACATTGTCCTGGCCAATGCTGGCTGTATGCTGTCCCTCAGCTAAGGGCATTGGTGATGGATGTATTGGCAGTATGACTGTGTGCATGGATGGTGTGGACACTTGTGTACTGTTGATTGGCGGCCCAACGACAGACCCTGGCAAACATGCCTGTGCCTCAACATACCTATCATCATCATCACTATTTTGCTCAGTTACATTGGTTTGCCCGCTGCATTGAACCAGCCCAGAGTCAGCACCTGTGAGAGGAAGACAGGAAACACACTTTACGACTTGTACATGATGTTGGCACACATGCACACATGCACGCATGCACACATGCACACATGCACACATGAACACATGCACACATGCACACATGAACACATGCACACATGCACACATGCACACAAATGCACTCCTCACTAAAACAGACACACACACCACCAGCAATCTGGAACATACTCAATAGCGGATGATGGTGGGGTACAGTACCACAAGGCAAACAGTTATATCACACGTGTCAGCATGCAGGACATGTGTTGCTCAACAGCATGCAGTGTATGTGTAGACAGCCCTTGCTAATAACAGTATACATGGATTTAATGCATGTGTGTTGTTGTTCAGTGATTGGCCTCACCCTGGAATGCAACGTGTACATGGACACAACATTGCTGTGCAAGTCTTAAAAGCTCTGCAATGCCTTGTGCACCATCACTCACAGGTATACATACCATGACTGGATGTGTATCTGTGTGTCACATAGATATCCATTTCTGATTAGTGTGTCTGTGTCTTTAGCAGATGATTGTGGACACAGGTTTAGCACATGCATGCTATGTATACACACAGGATGAGTGGTGCATGTATACCTGATGGAATACCATTGCTGAACATAGCCATTGTACAGTGGTTATGGTGAGTGTAGGACATATTGTGGACATGCCAGTGCCAGCCATTACATGGCATGCTACAACACAACTGCAACGTTAAACTTCACACATACACAGTGTGTGTCATGTGACCTATACACTCAATAGCATTACATGACATATATGTGTCACTTTGTACAAATAGTGATTGCTATGCATAATGTGTATTGGTGTATATGTTTGCACACACACAACATTGAGGTGCATAGCAGTTAATGCTATGTGTGGTACTGTGATCACTGTAACTGGATGGGGTGTAGTACAATAAGCCATCATCATGCAGCATCATGTGGTCACTCAAGGCTACTAATGTGCGCCAGACCGGCACATACCATGCTGTACCGGAACTGCAGTACCATGGCTACATTCACCATTTCACAGCCACTTGTTACATGGGTTTGTAGGGTGCCCAATAGGGAGCAATGCCTAACATGAATGTGTTGTGTGTTGGAGAGTGTCGCACTGCCACATGATAGGCCTCTACCCCTCAGGTATATTATGTGTCCTGTGTGGATGACATTTGGGATACTGGAGTGTGACCTTACAGTGTGTGTCTGAATATGCCATGTATAGCATATTAACATGTACTGCATATGACGGAGTTGTGTATGTCGTGTGCATGTATTTCGACTGCCTATCCAATATCCACTATAGTGTAGCCACAATTGTTTGTGAAGCTCTGTGTATTGCATGTGTTTGAGGCAGCCACTCATGTTACTGAGATGTGTAAAGTCTCACAGCAAACATGCACAGCATGCATTATGCGTAGGTGTGTTACATGTGTACATGGCCTTCACCTCATCTATGACATGCACATTTTATTAGCAACATTAAATGTAGAACACACTCACCAGCATGGGTCTGCTGCCTTGCTGTCACACCAGAGGGACCTACAAGGATATGAAACAGTTTGTCAGTGGCAACAACTGTGCATTGCTACTGTGGCTTTGTAATCTTACAGTAGCACAATGGTTGACAGTCACAGGCCTACACATCATGTTCCAAATTATCAGTATTGAACAACACCAGGCTCCACATCCTCTAACTACACAGTACACATCTCACATATGCATGATCTAACAATAAAGGTAACAGTAGTCTACAGATAAGCCAACTTACCTACACGCTCCATTTGAACTTGCTGGGGGGCTCCGGCCTCCATGATGATGCATGTGTGCTGTTGTTGTTGTTGGCCAGGAGTCCCCAGGCTCAGAAGTAGCTCCTCCACTCTGGTGAGGGGGGGGTGAGTGGCAACCCAACCACCTGTGACAAGCTGTTGCCTACGGACATCAGACTCACGCTGATGGACATGTCTTAGTAAATCACTGCAGTGATGTCGTACCTGCTCATAACTCCGGTTATGCATGCCTATGTCATTTATCCTACGGACAACATCTTGCCACAGCGCAGTCCGCTCATGCTGGTCCTGGCTGGTTCTTGAAAAAAGCAGGTTGTACTGTTCGATGAGACAGTTTGTTAGAATCTCATCCTCTGCATGGCTGTATGCAGGATTACGATGGTGGGACATTTATTTATTTATTTATTTATTTATTTGCAGTTGGTTTACCAGGATAGTCCATTGGGCCAAAAGAATCCGTTTTCAATGGAGTCCTGGGGAGAAAAGCTCCAACGTAGACAAATTAGGTACATACAAAACTACAAGATAATTATACAGAGTAGAGGTAAAAATTAATACATTAAGGCTTAAATTTGAAAAACATTCAAAGATGGGGAGAAAAGCTGAGATGTAGACAGAATTAGGAAGATGCTATAACTACAAGTCAATTATAGAGAGTACAGATATAACATTAATACATTTAGGCATAAATTTGAGAAACATTTCAAAAATAAAAACAGTATTGAGATATGCAGTCAGGGAAGTTATTGAAGAAGAAATTCAGAAGGTCTTTATTAAATAACTATAGTGAGGGAACATAAGCTTTAATAGGATAAAAGTGAGGGGATGGAGTGTTATAGATCTATGAGGGGAGGGAGCAAGAACAGTCCCATTGGGATCTTAGATATATATGAAGTGATTTTTTGAACATGTATTTGTTAGTGATGGTACGAATGGATGGAGGAAGTGAGTTCCAGAGACGGGCAAGGTTAAAAGATAGTAAGTGTTTGCCTGGGGGCTAACATGGTTTGTGTACTATTAATAGGTTTTGATTATTAGACCTTAGGACTCTGTTTGGTAGGTGCATTTTGAAGGCAGAAGACAATGAGGGACAAAGAGAAGGACTGAAAATGAGCTTGTGAGCGAAAGTTAGCTGAATATATGTAAGCTGATTTGGTAATTCAAGCCAATTTAATTTTTGAAGAGAAGAACAATGGTGGGTAGAGGACCTGTGGCTGTTGGCGAATTTGGCTATCTTGTTATAGCAAGAAGAAAGTTGTTTTTTTAGGGAGGCCTGAAGATTAGTCAGTAATGGAGCACCATAGAGAAGGGAGGGGATGAGAAAAGAGGAAGCGAGTGTGACTTTGGAGGAGCTTGTAAGGTATTTGTTCTGACGGTAGAGCATGCCTAGTTTTTGATGAGTTTTTATATTTAATAGTAGATGGGAATTGTAACTAAGTCGATTGTCAATTAGTACTCCTAATAGCTTAGTTTCAGAGACTAGTTCTAGGGGTGTGTTATTTAGGCTGGTAATTAAGGAGTTGGTATTGAAGGAGGTAGCTTTGGAAGGGGTGAATACCATAAGTTTTGTTTTGGAGGCATTGAGTGCTAAGTGATTTATTTTCATCCAATGTTCAGTTATTGAAAAGGCTTGCTGAGTAAGTTTTTGGAGCATTGAGGGGGAGATGGCAGAGCAGATAATGGTGGAATCATCTGCATATTGGATGATGTCTGCAAAAGGGATAGATTTATGAAAGTCATTGACAAATATATTGAAGAGGAGGGGCCCCAGTATAGATCCTTGGGGAACTCCAGTGGGGGTGCAAAGGAATGGGGAAGTGGCCTTCTTCCAAATAACTGCTTGGTGTCTATTTGACAGATAGCTAGAAAACCAATTTATGGAAGAGGGAGAAAGGTTAAGTTTTGACAGTTTAGTTAATAGCAGATTGTGTGAGATCGTGTCAAAGGCCTTGGATAGGTCAAGAAGTAGGGAAGAGACAATTTGTCCAGAATCACGTGCATTATTGACAGTCTCCAGCAAGGATAAGAGGGCAGTCATAGTACTGTGGTTTGGCCTGAATCCATGTTGAGTAGGGGTTAGCAGGTTGTTATCTAAGAGATGTGGCAAGAGTTGGAGGTGAACACACTTTTCCAGAAGTTTTGAAATGGGGGATAGAATAGCAATAGGACGAAAATTATTGACGTTGCAGTTGTTGCCTCCTTTATGAAGGGGGATAATGAATGCTTGCTTCCACAGTTGAGGCACGGTACATTCTTGGATGGAACGGTTTATTAGAATGCTAATGGGATAGGCAATGGCATCTGCAGCTATATGTAGGAAATAAGAGGGAATGTTATCAGGGACATTAGTACACGGCTTTAATTTCTGGAGGAGTTTCTTAATAGTGGTAGTAGATACAGGTTTTAAAGTAAATGGTGAGGGAAATAGAGATGGTGAATTTGAGGAGGGTTCAGTTGATGGGGAAGTAATAGTAGTGGAAGAGGTGGAAGATGGGCTATGTGAAGTAGAAATGGGGTTAGAGTTGATTGTGGTAGGAGGAGGGGTGTGTTAGGTGGTGGGGGAGCATGAGAAGGAAGAGGTGAGTTGGCTAATAGAGTCGATGAAAAGGAGTTAAACTGAATAGCTAAGTCCAAGTCTTGGATGTTTGAGTCTGGGGTTGGGGTCTGTGGTTTGCTGGGGTTGAGGAGGGTGGAAATTCCCTTCCAGAATCTTTGGGGGTTAGTTTTATTATTGTTCTGGAGTGTGAAGAAATATGTTTGTCTATCAGAGATTATTAGCTTTTTTACTTTATTTCGAAGGGTTTTATATGCAATGTGCTTGTCTGGTGTCTTGTTTTTCAGATAGAGTCCCCAGGCTTTGTCTCTAAGCCTCATGGTAGAGAGAGTAGTTTTGGTTAACCAGGGGGCTGGAAGACAAGAAAACAATATGTGTGAGCAAGTCATGTGGCACACTTTACATTCTACAGTACAGATATCACTGAACTGCCATAATTAGCAAACTATTGTCTGTCAGAGGATACACAATTTCAATAACACATATCACTGCTCAACCCACAACTGACTGACACTGCCTGACACGCTGTATATATTAAAACATTTTCTGCACAGCAACAAAGATAAACCACTATGTAAGACTATGCAACAGTACATGGCACATTGTATGCGACACAATGCACCACCTAGCTACAGTAGTTATATATCCAGCTAATGCATAACGAAATATGTAATCCATTGCAATGATTGTAAAGTCCAGTTACAGTATTACCAGTATACCACACTAGTTGTTGATGGAAAACCCCTGCCTACGATATGTGCACATTCATGAATATAGGAGGCATACCGCTGTACTAGACTCTACATGTTGCTAGATACACACTTATATCCTGTAACACACATATGACTGGGGCATGTTACAGGCATACCCACACACACACATCAGACATACATACAGGACACAGAGGTATGGCAACACAGATGAGCTTTACGTGTGTACCATACAGTACTGTATGTCATTACTTACAAACCCTTATGTCTGAGGTATGTAATCTGTGAGGACTACAGGGAACACACAGAACAGTGCTTCCATGCAATGTGGACATACACCATACTGTGCTGTTTAGGCCTACAGCTTCAGGTAGTACTACAGTTCATACAGGGGTTTGATTCACTAGCAGTACCAATCAATGAGCATACATGTACTGCTTCATCCTCCAATGACACACCCCAGTTAACTCAAGGTGACTACATCGGACTGTATGCCATACTGCCTTTTCTGGCTAGCATTAGCATACACATCTTTTGCTGGGATCAGAGCTAGGACACATAATATCATGACAGAAACAATTTCCCAATAAGCTATCCCACATATACACAACTGTGATACATTCACCAACACATTCACCATCACACTCAATCAACCTCACATAGCAATTATTGCAGCAAGTACATGTGGATGTGTATTGGTTCATAGGTAGGTTATAGGCTATTGGCCCTAGGGCCTATAGAAGCCTAGCCAGATGGTACCCTGGCCTTTGACACCCAAGTAATTTAGTTCCATGTGTCCCTGTCAAGCAGAGCCACAGAGGTGATTCCTGGGGTGTAATTCCTATCTCACATCCAATCATCAAGACTATTCATGACGGTTGCTACTGAGGAGCTTTGCTTGCTATTGCTAGGTAGTTTGTTCCACAGTGTGGGATGTCTCTGAGATAGGAATCTATCCCTCCAGCATGTTCTGTCTATTGTGATGACAAGCTTTAGGTCCCTAGAGCGTGTAGCTCATAGGGATAGTGATCTGTTTACATGGAGCATGTCCAACAGCTCTGGGTTTGACATAGCTTTGTATATTGGGCAGGGGTCACCTCTGGGTTGCTGGTATGCAACACAGTGTAGCTGTGGTTTGGTGAGACGGTATGCATAGGGCACCTGTTTGAGGATGGTATTACTCTTTGTGAGATATGTCTGTGGCCTTTCCAGTTGCTGTAGATGTCTTGTGAGGTACATACCAGAAGGGGCATTGTACTCTATAATGGGTTTTGTGAGTGATGAGTAGAGGGGAACACTGACCTATTTTTCACTGGATGACACAGCTTTTGTGATGAGGTGTGCCATGTGGACAGATCACATGACTAGTGTGGCACTCTGATTATCAAAGGTGAGACTACTGTCCACCTGTGTCCCATGGTCTCTTATCACACTGTCGGTGTTATATTGACTACCACCTATGTGGTAGTTCATGGGTACAGAGTTTTTAGCCAAAGGGATGCAAATGTATTTCAGGCATTGAGCTTAAGGCCATAGCTTTGTCAACAGGTATCTGTCACAGTAAATGTGACTCTGTCTCTCCCTGCCTATATATATATATATATATATATATGTATATATATATATATATATATATGTATATATATATATATATATATATATATATATATATATATATATATATATATATATATACACACATACATACAAACATCCATTGGTGTACATATAGATATACATATAGGCACATATGCAGTCCACCTGTCATGGTGGGAATATCAATTAAGCGAAGTTGGGGAGGTATACAGTTATGTAATGATATTGCACAGTTTTGTGCGAAATGCATTGAAGGTGTTCTCAGCCCATGTGGCTTTAGCAGGCCTCACTGGCTGCGACACTGCAAACCTGACAAATCACACCCACAGCATTTAACCACCACATGTCATATACCAGCAAACAGCCATTGTCCACACTACTGTACAGAACACAGATGACATGGTTCAGATGTTTGACATTTAATGCTGAGCTACATATATCACAGTTATGTCCCATTGCACAAAGCTACACACTGATTTGTCCATGGCAGTAGTTATGCAGGGCATCTGTGCATAGATACGTACTGCTGCCACATATTGATGTTTCAAAGTATGTAAAGTAGTCTTCAAATACATCTACTACATGCCAGTAAATACATATCTGTTACATACCTTTCCTTTGTATGTGTTTGTAGTTTTCACTTTGTTGTATCTTTGGCTTTATTTTAGATGTTTATTGTTTTAAATTTATTTATTTTTTCCACTGGTGTGGGTGGGGGGTGTGGCTCTCTCTCTCTGTGACTCTGTCTCTGTCTCTGTGTCTCTCTCTCTCTCTCAGCGTCTGCAATGTGATGATTGCATGTGTGGCCAGCAGGTACAGCCTGCTTTTATAGGTATCTGCACATGTGCATGTGATGGCCTCTGCACCAATTGGTGGCCACCATTTTGCAATTGCATGCAGCCTGCTGTGTGGTAATTGTAGTACTCACTGTCATAGCAACCCAATGCTATATATTGCTATGTCAGGTAGGCATAGCCCTTTCAGCTTTCCAAAGTGGGGCCCATTCTTGTTTGCTGTGGACACTGTTGTGTAAGTCAGAAGGTTGGTATACTTCTTATATGTGAAGCTAGGGACATAACCAGAGATTTAAATGTTGTACTCAGACCTGAATGTTGCCACTTCCACTACACAGTTGTCAGTGTAGATTTGTAATCACCCCTACAAATACTATCGCAAGATACATGGGTTTATGCGGTTTCTTTTCTACTTATACAGTTAACTTCCATACAAAATTAGTTATTGAGATGTATATATTTGGCACATGAACAGTTTGTGAACTGCTATACTGTGAATATTAATTTAGACACTTTTGAACAGTTTCTGCTTTTTTAGTGTTGACATTAGTACAGGCTGCTCAAGAAAGATGGACAAATTTCAGTACTGAATATGCCTACCTACATCTTTGTTAGACCCTGAACATACAGGTTTATTGTACATTTGAGTAGGGGTGCAGAAGGACAGAGAGCATTATGTATTAATGTGTGAACTTTATCTTGCTGTACTTAAAGGGTTGCTGTGTACCTGTTAGTTTACCAAGGCATGTAGTCTGTCTGTGTAGCTCACAAATGTGGACCTATCCAGATGGTAGCCAGAGGTTAGCCTGTTATTCTTTGTCTGTGCACCACACCGGTCTTTTCAGCACTGGAACAATGGCATTGTCACAGTTGGTTGCTACCAGTACATGGCTACATCCCTTGGTATTTCATTGTTGTACTCCTACATAAGGGTATGCTTCTGGAACTCCTTCCAAAGCTATTTGCACAGTGTGTAACAGCAGCATAGCTGATATGCCTGTGTGTGTCTGCCTCTGCCAGGCCTCTCAAACACTCAGGTACATATTTGAACAGACTCAGGGAAAAGTAGGTAGAAGTGAGGTACACCTTTACAATATTAGAGACATTAAGTTGGGTACTTTGAGAGAAACAGATCATATGGATTAATACACATTTCCTGAAGTACAAGCAGTGTCCAACTATTACTTCTTGTCATTTTTCATTAAAGTGTAATTCACCACATTTCTGACTAACGTCAGTAGCTTTCAGAGGGATTCAGAGTGACACAGCTAAAACCTGTCTCAAAATCAGGGACATGCCTGAAATGCAGTCACAGTTGTAAAGTATGGCCTCTGCCCTAATCAGATATGCTAGTGTTTGTCCTACTATGATACTGTGTGGGGGTTGTTAAGTGCTGCTGTAACATTATTTCCTGCTAGTATGGCTGATTCTCATTTCACAGTCATGTAATGCAATTCCACAAGAACTGCTGCTAAGGATCCACAGAACAGGATTTGTGTTATGACATTCCTATTTGTCCTTTACATTCACTCATTCTGATGCATGCTATATTGATTGCAGCACCAATTTGTTGTATGTTTACCATTGCTCAGTGGTACTTCATGTAGTCTAGTGTGTCCAAGGTCTGGGGTTCAAAACTGACAGAGGTATTTTATTTTGCTGCTGAGCAGAACAAGGGCACAGACATACAGAGTGACTAAGGCACTTTTAAGCAGTTGTAAGCGTGTTTGCACGGGTTTGCGTGACGCTTAGCAATACTTAGCTAAGCGCACACAAGCGCACGCTTGTGCAAACATGCTAACTACTGCTTAAAAGTGCTTACTCCCACTAACCCCAGCGTTCATTTCTTTGAAAGAAATGAAAATGGGGAGATAGGAAAGTAGTGAAAAAGGGGCACAAAGAGGGAAAGACAGTAGGGAAAACAGCTCAGGATGTGGAGGATGGATGTAGGGAAGGTCCATAGCTGCCCATTTCTTTAACAGCAACAGTTGTGCATATACTAATAATTTGGATGGAAATTTGAAACCTTCCACCCCTGAGAGAGGGGTGAGGACAATGAAGTATGTTGTACTGCCAATTAAATTTCAGTTAATGTGTCCAGCGGACATGTGTGCAAAATGGGAAGCTATGTATGGGGCGTAATTTTTTTGTGGAGCAGATTGCCCATTTTTTTTTTTCAGGTGAGAGTGGAATGTGGGGTAGGGGAAGTAGGTATATTTGGGGAGGTAGGTTGGGGAGGTAAACAGCCAAGACAAACAAGATGCATACAGGGGCAGAATATGACACATGGGGTGGGTGAACACCATTGATGGGGAAGGGTGTTTGGAAATTGCAAATCCATGAGCCCACAGATGGCAATGGTGGAACTGAGATCCCCACCCATGGGCAGTCACCACTGCAGCTTCACAGCCCGGAGGGTGGCTGTGTTGGGGGCTGCATAGGAGGGGCAGGCTCACCCATGAGTCGCACCACTCTTGCCTCGATCTGGCATAGAGGATCAGAGACTGAACGCTCGATCTCCCTACGCACCACAGCCTGGACCGTTCAAAGGGTGATAGGTGACCCTCCTCCAGCCATGCTTGCACGGGGGGGATGAGCCCCATCCCCTGCAGCACTTCCACCCAAAGGTGGCACAGGACCAATGGAGGAGGGGGTCCCGGGCTGGGCATCGGACCTGCTTGTGCCAGGTGCCATCGCCAGCTGAGGTGGAATAGGTGGGTCCGCTGGGACCGGCCTTCCCATACGTTCTATGTTTAGGAGTATTTGATGACAATATGGGTTAGTAATAGCCAACAGCATTCCAATTTAGTTGTAACAGCATACAGTAGTATTCCCATTAACCTAACACACCAGAGTTCCAGCAGTTGAACAGCAAGCATAACACATGCATATATAGAACAACAGTGGACATTCCAACAGCATGCGGGATTGATTGGTGGCAACAGGCCATCAAGATTGTGGTATGTGAAAAGGGCACATGCATCAAAGTAAATGCAGATATTTATAAACCAATAGGACATGTGTCCCAACAAATGTTATGAGATTAGACATACCCATTGAGGTGTGGAATTGCATTGTTTAAGCACATACAGTAGGCTGTAAAAAGATACCTCCATTAACAACTTATATATACTTGTAGTTTACACTACATTCCTATTGACTGCAGTTATATATCCCCTACATGTATTATTATACTGGGCAATGTCTGTTAAATTGTATAATGCTAGTTCTTGATATACCTGACCTGTATCTGACATTCAAACTGTCCTGGATGCAGATGTTACTGCTACATTATTTATATTTAAATATCTACATGTCTGTATGTGTTCAGATGACATTATCAGGTATATGTTGACAGCCCCCTACATTTCCAGCAGCACACTGACATTTCTGGGGAACAGAATAACAAGCTACTCATGTGCCAGATTAACCTGTACATGCCGGCCATGAACCAACAGTTGAGGGCTGTATATATGCTTAACAGCTACTGGCACTCCCTTCATCCACTTTATATGGGCCTACCCATGTGTAGGTTGACTGTGCTTACTACAACAGTACTATTTCTATAATGCAAGGGTACAACAACATATCGAAGAAAGTGACATGGACACACTCCAGGAATTATACCTTTATTTATTACATTACACACTTTTCTAGTGGCTCTCTCATTTATTTGATATATCAGTGCATGCAGAGGTCTTTTATTCAAGACATATTATACCTTTATTAATGGGTTAGAACACCTTTTCATGCTGTCTCACTTATTTTATATAACAGTACATGCAAAGAAGTTATTCAACACTCATTATACCTTTATTAATGGGTTACAACACTCTTTTTTAGGCTCTCTCACTTCTTTTATATGACAACACATGCAGAATAATTACTAACCTGCCTGGTGGTGCAGCCTTATCAGCCTACCTGCATAGGCTTGCTGATTCGCAGCACGGACACCTGCAGCTGTGAAGTAAATGAAGGGATATTGAGACATACCTATCCATAACATGGACTATTATAGCAATTCTTACATACTTCATTCCATGGCTACATACTCAGTAGTGGGGCATTTTCCATTTGACAGGCCTCCTGTATCCACTGGTTCAGTCGGTCCACCTTGCGTCTCTTCAGGTCTGAATAGTGGTGTCTGACCTGCTCACCAGTCCAAGGGATGCCTGTGGCACTGGTGAGATCATGTGCTAGACAGTTCCAGGCTTCCGCTTTGTATTCAGTGCCCTGAAACTGGCCCTGCAGGAGTCTTGCATCATGATGATGGACAAGGAGCCGAACCATTACTTTTGACTCCTCAATGCCTCACCGTTGTGCTTGAAAATGAGAGCCCTCTCCAACACCAGCCATACTGACTGCAGATGGGAGCTACAACCAGTTATGGCAATTATTCCTGCCTATGGAGCTTAAATATGCCTCATTTCCCGCACTTATTTGTGATTGGCCAGTTTTGAAAATTCTCAGCTAAGAGCAAACCTACTTAGCAATGGGTAAACTTCAATTGGTATATATGAGTGTGTTGGACATGCATCCATATTTAAAGCTGTCATGGTGTAGTGGTTTAGTACTATGATTATGGTGCACAGTATCCTGGGTTCGAGGCCTGCCATTGCTTTTTATTTTACTACTGGCCAGACCGGCTTGGAGGTGTGGCTGTGTTTAGCTGACTTTGCTCAACTTTGCCCAACATTGCTCAACATTGCTCTATGCTGCCTGACGTTGCCCGACATTGCATGACGTTGTCCAATGTTGCGCTAGTTGGCGCGGAGCTGCGCACTGCGCCAACATGTTTTGTATGCGCTAGTTGGCATGATGCACAGCTCCACGCAAAACTATTTCGCTAGTTAAAGCAGTGCTAAGCTATGAGCAATTGTACTTAACTGTGCTTAATACTAGTAAACTTTGCTTAGTAGTTTTTCACATTGCTTAAGATAGATTACTTATGCATTTATCAGTATGCATGACCATTCCACCTTCTTATATATATATATATATATATATATATATATATATATATATATATTTATATATATATATATATATATATATATATATATATATATATATATATATATATATATATAAAAAAATTGTTCACTAACACATAGGCCATTTCAATGCATTTTACTGAAATTTTAAAGGTAAATGTCAGGAACTCTTTTTATGCACACATTTCCTACAGAAAATAGGTAGTGGAGTGCCGGGACTCAAACCCGGAATGCACACTCTTTGTGCGAGGGCACTACCACTATGCTATTGCCCTTAATTTGCATATAAATAGTTTATTATCCTCTTCGATGTCTACACTGCTAACTGTAGCTAAGCAATGGGCTTAAAAAAAAAGGAAACCTTTACATTTTAAACTTGTATAGGGATTTAGAATGTGGGGGAGTGTAGTGTTGTGTATGTGGACATTTGAGCGTACTCACTCATTTCTGTTGATATTTGCAGTTTAGGCACTTACAGGGGCGTGGATATTTGGACTGCTCAGCAGTCTGACATGCCCCCTGCACTCGTGCACGGTCCGTGTAAGCCTTAGAGTTGAGTCAGCACACCCTCATGAATATGCTTGATGTGCTGACATCATACCCCTACACTGCAGTGTCCGTGTAAGACTTACTTAGTCTTACATGGGGGATTAGTGAATCCCAGCCAATATCTTTCAAGGTGACAGCTAAGTTGCAGTGTTGACCTTTACTAACCTAGTAGTGGTTACATAGATTGTTCCAAACTTCAATTAAGATTGCTCGTTTCCCACAGATTTCATTTGTCAGAATGAATACTGTTTCACAATCACACTACTTTGTGATTTGATTCTGTAAACCTGATGTGTGTACTGTTAAATGTTTGTTATTGTAATGACAGAGTAAAACTACCCTGATGTGAGTGCATTTAAGTGTTTGTTATTGTACTGACACAATTAAAATACCCTTCTGTGTGTACTTTTAAGTGTTTGTTATTCTAATGACAGAGAGGCTTAAAGTGATTGTACATTGACCGCTGCACAATAAAACACAACTTTGCATCACTTCCATTATCTCTAGCATACCTTTCTTCAAATATTTTTGTAATAGTAGTTTTCTGTCCAGGATACACATCAGGGTACTTTGGTGTTAGGGTTCACATGTAATAATTATCATTGACAGGAAAGACAGTAAGTGTGTGTGTTGGCCACTTCAGCAGCAGTTGTGAGATCACTGTGAGTGCCTGGTAACATTCCAAGCAATCATTTTGAAGTGTTGCCCCGATAATGGAAAAGTACCTGATCATGAATATACTATGAAACATCATAGACATATGATAAAGATATGACTGATTTATGGCATACCAGTGACAGGAAATGGTATGTAATTCTGTGTTTAATAAACTGTCAAAGAGCAGTTATACAGCAATGCATGAGAAGTGGAACTCAAAAAGCACATAGGATTAAGAAAATTGAGACTGCAAACATCCATTCAACATATAATTCACTGAGAACCACTGCCACACATAAAAATTTCTCACTATTTGCTATTTAAACAGCAGTATCAGTACAAGCAATTTACATGTAAAACCATCAAGTCAACATCAATAGACTAGTTGAACACAGATGATTTTCATGGGGGACACAGTGAGCAGCAGTTAGCACTGCTGCCTCAGAGCAAGAGGTTCCCTGGTTTGATTCTTCACTGGGGTGCCTTCTGTGCATAGTCTGCATGCCCTCCCTGCATTTGTGTGGGTTTCCTCTGGGTGCTCCAGATTCCAAACATGTGTCTGGAGCATTTCTTCCTAGGCCTTTTTCTGAAAATGGGCTCTGTCCCAGTCAGACTTTCACGGCAAATAAATAAAAAAATTAAAGTTGTATCAAGAAGCATTTCGTAACTTCATAAAACTGATGTTAATACGTAAAACAACATTACACTTAAACATATGTGCACACAAACCTTATTCAAAATATATCAAGTACAGGACTTTCTTTGGAAATGCTTTATGGGAAGTCTGACATAAGCATTAGCATGCTTGAAAGTCATAAGACTGCATATCTAAATCTAAAGATTCAAATATGTTAGTAGTATTTCTTGAGAAATAAAGGTGGAAATTGATATCACATACCCCTCTCCCTCTGCTGCTCCTCAAGCCTTTGTATACACCCTCTCACAATGCATCGTTTTGGGTGTGGTCTTCTTCATCTGCAAACAGGAAAAGATGATGTATTACAGCAAAAGAAGGCATGTTTACATTCAGTACATAATGACTTATATGTATAACAACAGAATAGTGGTTATTAGATGTTAGCTAGCAATGACATAAAACACAATATCATATTTTGTATATTCAGTCATTTACATGTTATTCTCACTACTGTACACACATGAGGATAATTACAAACAAACAGTAGAAAACTAGATTCAAACGCATAACAGTTACTAATGTTTACACTACAAACTAGAACCCTAGTTGCCTAGCTAATCAATTCTATTATAATTACTTCACTTGACAGATTTCAAACAACTTGCATCCATGAATACTGAGCCCTGGGTGATGCCACTTGTAACTGGTTTACAGTCGGACCTAGGGTATGCAACTCCCACTGTGTGGGTTCTGTCCATGAGCCACTTTGCAAACCATCTCATGACATAGAGGTTAATGTTCAGGTGGATGGGTATGTCGATAATACCAGAATGGGGAATGGTGTTGAAAGCCTTTGAGAGATCAAGGTAGGCTTACCCTCATCTAATGCCTTGGTAACTGTCTCAAAGAAGTCCACCAGGTTTAGGAGGCATGGTCTGCCCTTAACAAAGCCAAACTGGGAGGGGTCAAAGGTATGGAGGTACCCAATGTCTCTGTGAATGAGATCCATGATGATGTGCTCCATAGCCTTGCAGACCAGGCTAGTCAGGCTTATAGGGCAATAAGTCCCATGGTCCATTGTGGCGCTGCCTTTGTGGAGTGGGATAACTTTTGCTGTGCACCATTCAGGGGGCACAAAGCCTGATGTGAGGTTATTATTGAACATGGTGCGTAGGTGGGGAGCCAGTTTGTTCTGAAGTTCGTGTAAAATACAGCCTGGGATGTTGTATGGTCCCATGGATGCTGTGATATTGGCTTTAGAGAGTGCAGCTTTTACCTGCGTAGTTGTGATTACAGGGACTCTGAATTCTTCCTGTATAGATATGGGCCCTTTAGGGGGTGAGAGGGGGGGAAAGGTAGCACTGAATCTATCTGCCAGGATGTTGGCAATATCAGTTGGTTCTGTAATGTTCGTGCATTTGTGCTGTAACACAGAGCAGTTCTGGGTTTTGGCATCGAGATATTTGAAATAGCTATAGAATGCTTTGTGGTTGTCCTTGTAATTAGTGGCGGTTTTGTTTCCATAGCTAGATTTGGAGGATCTTATAAGGGATCTCAGCTTCTTACTGAAGCTGACCAGGGAGCTCCTCCACTCATGGGATTGTACTCTCTTTTGCAACAGTTTCTTCCTTCTGTTGTACAGTTTGTTTATGGCAGGGGACCACCAGATTGGCTTCCTTATTTTGGAGGATAGTGTCTTGGTTCTGTTTGGGATAGCACGATCCATGCACTCGTGTAAGTGCTTATAGAGTGCATTTGTGAATGATTCAGCAGTTATAATGGTATTGTCCATCTGCATGGGTGTCATGAAGTTCACCACTTCTGTCTTAAGAAGCATGAAGTTGGCTTTGTAGAATTATTATAATGTGGTTTCCTTAATGGGGGGTGGGGGCGGGATGTGGATATCAAGGGTGTTTAGCTTATGGTCGGATCGGACCAATGAACAGTTGATTTCAGGTGTGGAACACTGGTCACTCATGTTGGTAATGCCTAGGTCTAAGATATTGTTGCCCCTGGTGGCTGTGTGGATAAGTTGATCCAGGGAATTTGAGTTTATGAATTCCAGAAAGCTTTGAGCTAATGAGTTGGTACACGAGTAGTTTTCCCAGCTAATGGTGAGGTAGGTGAAGTCACCCATTAGTAGGGTGTGTGGTTGAACCGTAATAATTTCCAGTACATCAAGAAAAGAGGAGTGGGAATCTTGTGGCATGGTAGGGGATCTGTAGCAAGCTACGATTTGGATTGCAGTTTAGCCCAGAGGTAGTTGCACTTGGATAACCTCGGATGCATTGTGCTAAGCAACTAGCCTGGAGGGGTGGATATCCTTAATGAATATGGACACACCTCCGCCTTGGGTGTTTCCGTCCAGGTTACATGGCCAAAAAGTGTGGTATGAGTTATAGCTTGGTAGTGCAGGGGTGCTCTCTGGAGCCTTGGACCAGGTCTCACTCACTGCACAGATATCGATGTTCTCCATTACAAGGAGTGCCTCAAGGTAGTGCATTTTGAGATTTAGACTTCCAGCATTGAGTAGCATTACCCTCAGTTTGTGCTTGCCTGTTCCTGTTATGGTGATGAATATGTTATTTTAACCTTGCCTAAAGAAGGCACTATAGGGGCAGGAAGAGCCTTAGCCAGTATCCAGAATCCCAGGGGCAACAGGTGCATGCCATCTGTGGCAAAGCATCATGGTCTGTCGACCATGTCATCCCAAGCAGACAGATACTTGATCCCCTTAGAATGACACCAGAAGCTTAGGCAATTGTTGAAGTCAATAATTTTGTCCTCGTACTGTGTTATGATTCTGGGCGATGGCAGAATGCTACTCAGGGCTAGGGTCATACCTGCCTGGGCTACAAGATCGGAGAGTTCTTCCATATCTCTTTTCATGTAGTCCAGGGAGGTACGTCTCAGGTCATTCACACCAACATGGACAATGACAGAGTCATATTTGTACTTGTTGTGGAGTGACATGAGTGTGCGGGTTATGTGGCAGATCCTGGTACCCAACAGGCAGCTGACAGTAACCTTCTCCTTGTTTAGCCTGGTGAATGGGACATCAGTGTGCCGGACTATAGAGTCACCTGTGACTAGTGTGTTGGGTACGTTGATTTGCCTTATTGGCTGTGGTTGAGTGGCACACTAAGTCTGTAGGCTATGTGCCATTGGGGTTGTGTTGTGGGATGGAGGCTGCTTGCGTTTCCACTTTGGAGGTCTCTGTTGCTTAGGCAGATTATTATTGAGAGCCTCCATGAATGTTTTTGTGTTACTATGTGTGGATTATGATGGTGTAGATTTAGTGAGACTATGTGATGAGTGTGGTGTGGTGCAAATGTTTACCTTCTCCACATGACTGTCAGGTTCAGTCTTGGTTGGAGAGAGCTTTACCTCCAGTTTGGCTAGATAAGTGCATCTCTCACAGGTTGTAGTGTTGGATGGTAGGTGGAGAGGGTTGTCTGTGTACATGAGGAAATTTCTACATTGCCTCAAGATGTCCAGATTCATCAGATAGACAGGAGAGAACACTGGGAGCTGACCCTTGGACATGGCTGGATATAAAACTATTTTCCCCTAGATAAGTGAGGAAAGTGAGTACAAGAGCTGTTTTACTCTAAGCAAGTGAGAAAAGTACGTAGAAAAACTGTTTACCTCTAGGTAATGAGGAAGATTGAGTACTATAGTAATTAGTAGCTTACGTAGTGCTTACAAGTTCTGAACAAGTGATAAGCATGAATAAGCAATCCAGATAGGGTCTTGGATAACAGAAACACACTGCCCCCCCCCCAACAGGTCTCTGTCTGTCTCCATATAGGTGTTGAAATACATCACAAACAACACATCCAGGCTGTCTTCCTCGAAAGTAAGGCAAAGGGACAATGCCCAAGTGGAGTACTCCATTATACACCACTGTTGCCATGGTATTGGCTAATGGAGTAGCTGCACAGCTGATGTGCATCTAATTAACTACTTTGGAACACCAATTGGTGGTCAGTATAGCACGCTACCAATATTTCACTATAAAAGGATGGCTTATCACACATTCAAACCATCTGTATATACCAGCAGAGCATTACAAAGAAGATTGAAACACAAACTGAAAAGGATTGAAATAACAGTCAACAACACCTTGAGTTACTAATAAGGTATGTAGAGCACTCAGTATGTCTGTGTATGTAGTACCTGTTCTGTAATAATTAAAGTGTATGCATTGCATATAGTGGAAACAGTTATCTTGTAGTGATGTATTGTTGAGTATAGTAACGCTTGTAGTATTTATGTGTGTACTGCTGTAGGTCACAAGGCAAACTCCGCATACACCACAAGGGATGCTAAATAAGGGCTTTGAACCCAACAATTCCTCACCAGCCGCTGTCAGTGGCAGGGCTGGTCCAACAAGTATGTGCTATAACAGGGGATAGTATATATTGATATATTGTAACAGTAGCCATATGTATGGGTGTATTACTGAGAATAACATGTCAAAGGTTGGCCTACTGTGCAATTATGATTTGCATTGTGGGATATTGTGGAAATATCTGTGTAATGTACAGTATTGTAGGCAGATATGTATTACATTTTACATAGCATTACTGTTATGTTAGGCAAACATTAGTTATGTCTATTGGCATTTACAATACACAATAACAGGATACATATGACTTGTAGTCACCCAACAGTTTATCAGCATGATAGCAAAGTAAAATGGAAGAGCTAGTTAACTATCCATGCACATAAGACATGCAATAAGTTCAAAGGTAGGTACTAGGCTGTCTGCCCAAGGGTAATTATAAGCCTAGCTAGAGTGTGTTGGCTTCTGCCACCCCTTAGGTTAGTTCCCTGTGCCTATGAACAGCAGAGCCATTAGTTCCCTGTGCCTCAGACCAGCAGAGCCACTACAGTGATCCCAGGGGTACATGTCTGTCTCCCATCCACCCATCAAGGTTTCTCTTGAAGAGTGCTAGTGAGGGGCCCTGCCTGATGTACATTGGAATCATGTTCCAAAGCATGGGGAGTCTCCAGGTCAGGAATCTATCCCTCCAGCCTGTCCTAGTTACCATTGTGGTTAGGTGTATATCCCTAGAGCATGTGGCTCTCAGGGGCTTTTGTTTAGGTGAAGCATATCCAGCAATACTGGGTTGGACATGGGCCTTGTATGTCCAGCAGAGATCACCTGTGAGTACGCGGTATGTAACCGAGTACAGCTGGAGTTTCTTTAGTTGGGTTGCATAGGTCATCTGTTTGAGGTCAGTAATCCTCTTGGTGTGATACTGTTGTGGTCTTTCAAGCTGTTGCAGTTGTCTTGTAAGGTACATTCCAAATGGGGTGTTGTATCCTTTAATAGGTCTAATAAGTCATGAGTAGAGAGACACAATGGCCTCCTTTGTTCTGGATGCAAACCCATTTGAGATTAGGGGGGCCATGTAGAAGGATATTCTAACCACCTTGGCATTATGGTTATCCAAGGAGAGATTGCTATATACTTGGGTTCCCAGATCCCTTATTACCTTTTCTGGATGTAGGGGACTAGCACCTATGTGGTAGTCCGCGGATAATTAGTTTTATCCAAAAGGGATGACTATGCACATTTTGGCATTCAGCTTGAGGCGATGATATTGACACCAGGTATCCATCTCAGCGCGACCCTTCTGGAGGGTTCTGCATCAGCTGGGGAAACAATTATGGCCCCTAGTTTGCAGTCGTCTGCAAACCTTTTCAGCCA
This sequence comes from Protopterus annectens, assembly GCF_019279795.1. Lineage (NCBI taxonomy): Eukaryota > Metazoa > Chordata > Ceratodontiformes > Protopteridae > Protopterus > Protopterus annectens. The sequence continues at coordinate 632,151,396 of NC_056730.1, read as the reverse complement.
AAGTTCTCCTGTGCATGCCTGTACCTCAGAGAAGTATATACTGAACATGAGGGGTCCTAGTACTGAGCCCTGGGCGATGCCACTTGTAACTGGTTTACAGTCGGACCTAGGGTATGCAACTCCCACTGTGTGGGTTCTGTCCATGAGCCACTTTGCAAACCATCTCATGACATAGAGGTTAATGTTCAGGTGGATGGGTATGTCGATAATACCAGAATGGGGAATGGTGTTGAAAGCCTTTGAGAGATCAAGGTAGGCTTACCCTCATCTAATGCCTTGGTAACTGTCTCAAAGAAGTCCACCAGGTTTAGGAGGCATGGTCTGCCCTTAACAAAGCCAAACTGGGAGGGGTCAAAGGTATGGAGGTACCCAATGTCTCTGTGAATGAGATCCATGATGATGTGCTCCATAGCCTTGCAGACCAGGCTAGTCAGGCTTATAGGGCAATAAGTCCCATGGTCCATTGTGGCGCTGCCTTTGTGGAGTGGGATAACTGTTGCTGTGCACCATTCAGGGGGCACAAAGCCTGATGTGAGGTTATTATTGAACATGGTGCGTAAGTGGGGAGCCAGTTTGTTCTGAAGTTCGTGTAAAATACAGCCTGGGATGTTGTATGGTCCCATGGATGCTGTGATATTGGCTTTAGAGAGTGCAGCTTTTACCTGCGTAGTTGTGATTACAGGGACTCTGAATTCTTCCTGTATAGATATGGGCCCTTTAGGGGGTGAGACGGGGGAAAGGTAGCACTGAGTCTATATCAGTTGGTTCTGTAATGTTCTTGCATTTGTGCTGTAACACAGAGCAGATCTGGGTTTTGGCATCGAGATATTTGAAATAGCTCTAGAATGCTTTGTGGTTGTCCTTGTAATTAGTGGCAGTTTTGTTTCCATAGCTAGATTTGGAGGACCTTATAAGGGATCTCAGCTTCTTACTGAGGCTGACCAGGGAGCTCCTCCACTCATGGGATTGTACTCTCTTTTGCAACAGTTTCTTCCTTCTGTTGCAAGTTTGTTTATGGCAGGGACCACCAGATTGGCTTCCTTATTTTGGAGGATAGTGTTTTTGATCTGTTTGGGATAGCATGATCCATGCACTCGTGTAAGTGCTTATAGAGTGCATTTGTGAATGATTCAGCAGTTATAATGGTATTGTCCATCTGAATGGGTGTCATGAAGTTCACCACTTCTGTCTTAAGAAGCATGAAGTTGGCTTTGTAGAATTATTATAATGTGGTTTCCTTAATGGGGGGTGGGGGCAGGATGTGGATATGAAGGGTGTTTAGCTTATGGTCGGATCGGACCAATGAACAGCTGATTTCAGGTGTGGAACACTGGTCACTCATATTGGTAATGCCTAGGTCTAAGATATTGTTGCCCATGGTGGCTTTGTGGATAAGTTGATCCAGGGAATTTGAATTTATGAATTCCAGAAAGCTTTGAGCTAATGAGTTGGTACATGAGTAGTTTTCCCAGCTAATGGTGAGGTAGGTGAAGTCACCCATTAGTAGGGTGTGTGGTTGAACCGTAATAATTTCCAGTATATCAAGAAAAGAGGAGTGGGAATCTTGAGGCATGGTAAGGGATCTGTAGCAAGCTACGATTTGGATTGCAGTTTAGCCCAGAGGTAGCTGCACTTGGATAACCTCGGATGCATTGTGCTAAGCAACTAGCCTGGAGGGGTGGATATCCTTAATGAATATGGACACACCTCCACCTTGGGTGTTTCCATCCAGGTTACATGGCCAAAAAGTGTGGTATGAGTTATAGCTTGGTAGTGCAGGGGTGCTCTCTGGAGCCTTGGACCAGGTCTCACTCACTGCACAGATATCGATGTTCTCCATTACAAGGAGTGCCTCGAGTTAGTGCATTTTGAGATTTAGACTTCCAGCATTGAGTAGCATTACCCTCAGTTTGTGCTTGCCTATTCCTGTTATGGTGATGAATATGTTATTTTAACCTTGCCTAAAAAAGGCACTATAGGGGCAGGAAGAGCCTTAGCCAGTATCCGGAATCCCAGGGGCAACAGGTGCAGGCCATCTGTGGCAAAGCATCATGGTCTGTCGACCATGTCATCCCAAGCAGACAGATACTGGATCCCCTTAGAATAACACCAGAAGCTTAGGCAATTGTTGAAGTCAATAATTTTGTCCTCGTACTGTGTTATAATTCTGGGCGATGGCAGAATGCTACTCAGGGCTAGGGTCATACCTGCCTGGGCTACAAGATCGGAGAGTTCTTCCATATCTCTTTTCATGTAGTCCAGGGAGGTACGTCTCAGGTCATTCACACCAACATGGACAATGACAGAGTCATATTTGTACTTGTTGTGGAGTGACATGAGTGTGCGGGTTATGTGGCAGATCCTGGTACCCAACAGGCAGCTGACAGTAACCTTCTCCTTGTTTAGCCTGGTGAATGGGACATCAGTGTGCTGGACTATAGAGTCACCTGTGACTAGTGTGTTGGGTACGTTGATTTGCCTTATTGGCTGTGGTTGAGTGGCACACTAAGTCTGTGGGCTATGTGCCATTGGGGTTGTGTTGGGGGATGGAGGCTGCTTGCATTTCCACTTTGGAGGTCTCTGCTCTGTTGCTTAGGCAGATTATTATTGAGAGCCTCCATGAATGTTTTTGTGTTACTATGTGTGGATTATGATGGTGTAGATTTAGTGAGATTATGTGATGAGTGTGGTGTGGTGCAAATGTTTACATTCTCCACATGACTGTCAGGTTCAGTCTTGGTTGGAGAGAGCTTTACCTCCAGTTTGGCTAGATAGGTGCATCTCTCACAGGTTGTAGTGTTGGATGGTAGGTGGAGAGGGTTGTCTGTGTACATGAGGAAATTTCTACATTGCCTCAAGATGTCCAGATTCATCAGATAGACAGGAGAGAACACTGGGAGCTGACCCTTGGACATGGCTGGATATAAAACTATTTTCCCCTAGATAAGTGAGGAAAGTGAGTACAAGAGCTGTTTTACTCTAAGCAAGTGAGAAAAGTATGTAGAAAAACTGTTTACCTCTAGGTAATGAGGAAGATTGAGTACTATAGTAATTACTAGTGCTTACAAGTTCTGAACAAGTGATAAGCATGAATAAGCAATCCAGATAGGGTCTTGGATAACAGAAACACACTGCCCACCCCAACAGGTACACAATCATATATCCATGTACACTACAGAGCGCCTGTAACCACAACTATGCTGGTACAAGCTGCATTGAGGCTGCATGGGACCTGTCCACATCCCAGGTTGTATCATACACATATGGCAAAACAAGTTGCTCTACACATACACATCATGTAAAACATAGCTTCATGTCAGGCTGTGTACACACTGAATGGTGCACACCAACAGGTATCACAACCCACAAAGGGGGGACACTGCTGATAATGGGAAGTACTGCACTACTACCTTGCTGAGTCTGGTCTGAAAGGCCATGAACCTTGATCAACTTATTTGATGTCAGCAGTACAGATGTAGATTACAGTAAGGTTGATTTCACACTGCGTATCATAACCTTGCCAGGTCATAGGACATCATCACCCATACTGTGTTTCATCTACACTCAGTATACTAGATGTACATTCCTATGTCATAGGAGTGTTTTGCAATGGGACTGCTGGCAGAACCAACACTACAGAAATTGTCTAAAAAATACATGCACATCCCACCAGTGCCAGCTACAGTAAGACAGGGTTAATTCATTGTACTCCCCCTCATTGTAGTCTATACCACACAGACTAACAGAAGGCATCTGCCTATAGAAGTATGCGAATGACTATGACCTAGGAGCAAGAGCTGACTCAGTGTGTTGTCGACAACATACAGAAGGGAATTTGTGGGTGAGGAGTGTGACATATGGGCACAATATGACAGCTACATATTGCATTGTCACCCCTATGTTAATAACCCTGTACCCATGAACTACTACCTAGGCAGCAGTCAACATAATGGACACTGTGTGTAAGGGATGCAGCTGGGCAGTTGTCTTTCCTGTGATAGTTACGTCACCACACCTGTCAAGTAGTTGTATGTGGCAACCCTAATCATGACAGGGTGCCATCCATGAATATAGAGATCATTGTCCAGCCATACTCAACACTCAAGTGACCCATATCAGATCACATATTTCCTTTAAGGGGTATTGGCCATGTTCAGATGGCCTACACCAGCCTTCCCAATCCCCATCTCCACTATGTAGCATGATGCCTACCCTGAATAAAGCCATGTCCAACCCAGTGATGTTGGATATGCTAAACGTACAGATCCTGATCTCAAACACATACTTCATGGACATCCACCTTTCTAGTACTAGGATCACCACATGCTGGACAGATCCTTGTCCCATACACTTTACATACTCCTGCCATACTACACATTCCTGTCCAACAAAGCTGTACATTGCCCCTCTCAGACATGGTGTGATGACCGCATGGTAAATGTATCATTAACCCTGTGGATAAGTTATGTGGCACTGCTCCACCTGGCCCCAGAAACCCACCTGTCGGCTACAGCTAGGTAACCTTTCATCCTAGATTCATACATGGCCCAGGGCATATAGCCTACTAGTTGACTTTGACTGTACATGCTATAGTTGATTTCCATCCCTGCAAATACCATCTGGCTAGCCAGTGTCCCATGTGCATCACCTGTGCAACACAGGTGATACATGGCAGGATGTTGAGCTACAGTACAGTGCCGTGTAGATGTATATGGCAAAACACCTACATGTAAAACCTTCCATGAGCAAGTCTGCAGGGTCACAGGTCATATCCATTAAGACAGTGTAAGTCTTTATATGTGACATATACACAGCATCAAGGTTGACTGCATTAATGTGGACATATCCATCCATGTGCTGATAGGTAAGAACACCAGTACAGGCAAACAGACATGCCCACATCAAGACAGCATCCACATGGAGTATGAGCAATGTAATCAGGTGACACACACACATATATGGTGATAATATCTAATCACCATTAAGTGTCAAATGTGTGTGACACAAACATGTCAGTGGTGTCAGTGTCATGTAAATTTGCAAAGACATCTATGTGATCCACATGTATGTTCAGCTGTAGCTCTGTACATCTCTGTGAGTTACTGTCACCTATATCCATCATTATATCTTCCAGGTATGTCCCGTGCAAGGCTACCACCTTATACCTGCTTGGAGGATGAGGCCCTCATCCCATACCTACATGACAATCATAATGGCCTGTTCAGCCATGTGCCACAGGATGCACAGCAGTGGGATGCCCTGTGGAAGGAACTTTGCAGCAGGGTTAATGATGTTGGTGGCCACAACTGCACATACCAGCAGGTGTGCAGACACTGTACAGACCTCATTAGATGGGCAAAACAGTGTGAAAATGAAATCACCGGGGAACAAGGTGCAACAGGTGGTGGGCCACCAACCCAGCCCCCACTCACACATACCGAGGAGCTACTGGCCAACCTGGTGACACCTGCAGAACAACATCCCAAGCCTTAGCTGATATCATGGAGGTGGTTGTCTCTCAACCACTGAGCCTGGAGTTGACTGGTAAGTCACTACTGCGCCTATAACAACTATATTCCATATAGTTACATGTGTCACTGTACAATATGCAATGTAACATCATATGCAAGGCATGTATACACACATGCCGCATACCATAGTATGCTACTGTGTGTATGCACACATGTGCATACTACATAGTATTGTCTATTGTACTGCCGTATGTGTTAACATGCACATTGCACCCTGTAGCTATCATACAGGCTTGAATAATGCTCATACTGCTGTATTACTCCTATTTAGGTACCTCTGGCATTCTGCTGCAACAGCAGCCCGTTTCAGGTGAGACTGTCATTATTTATCAGGCATGTTAATGCATAGATCTATCTGCCATGTGACCATTTACCACATGTACAAATAATGTATAGTCCTGTCACAATATACAGGTTGGACCTGCAATGCATCACAATGGCTACCCATGTGCAATACTTGCAAACTATGTGAAACACCGACATGAACCTCACAAACTGTCATTGCCAGATGTGTGGACAACTGTACATACAATGGTGGAGGTGCTGTTCACTGTAGGGACATGTACTACAGATCAGAACTACACATGTGTGGAATACAAACAGTACTACACAGTGAGCTGGAGTATGGCCAGCCCACAGGATTCACCGGTGTGGATCATATTGCTGCTATGAATGTCACACAATGTGATGTGCTATCTGACATGTCCATGACATCTAGTGGGCTGGCTGCAACACTGCCTAACTATCCTGAAAAACATATCCCACATACCAAACACACCACCCTTTGTCTGCATAATCCTGTCGTTAGTGGATCATATGACATCTATGGGTGTATGTCATATGGGACAAACATGTGAAATAGATGCCCGTCACAATCATTTGGCCAACACATGTACACAAATGGCCATGGAGGATGGCCAAAGACATGAAGCAACACACTCAGTAGACGTGATGTGCTTGTGTGTGCACCCTGTAGTACATTGGCCCCACATGGTCCAACTATGGCCTTAGTGTAATAGTTATATTGCAGATGTGGAACACTAGACATCCTACAGGCCTGTGCACATCTTGTGTAGGCATGACATCAATCCACCACATAAGATGTGTTGAACATCTTGAGTGTGTCACAACATGACAGCAGTCACCTGTACAGTATCCACATAATCCCACAAATACAGTACATTCCCCTTGCTGGTGTCGGACATCAATGTCATCCTTGCTCCTCGTGTGTATGTGTGTGTGTGGTACACAGTTGTCATGTGGGACATGGTGTACTGACAAGTTTGCCATGTCTGGACATAGTTGCCAGGCAGCAGCAATATGGTTGCAGATGTGCAGGGGTGTCATCCGTATACCCTTCAGTGACCTGTGTCACACATTCCACATCATGGTTTAGTGTGTATACACCTCAGTGATGTTGTCACATTCCACATTATATATGTATTGTATCTGAACACAGTCATGGCTATGAACTGTGTCTGTAACTCTCACTGTATAGCAATAGAGATGCCACATGATTCCCTGCAATGGCCATGCACATCAGCTAAATGTGCAGTATATCTGTAGGGTGGACAGACAACACTGCATTGGGACACCATTACCGCACTGTATATTTGACAGGACACAATTGTGTTAAACATGTATGCATGTCATTGCACACATCAGCAGATCACATGTCATACTACATGTGATTGTCAAGGTCATATGCTACACATCAGGCAGGTGTACTGTTAACCTGTGCTGGTCTACATGGTGTAACACAAGGATGTATGCTAACTACTACTATGATTGTGTAATTTGCATGCATTCTGCTATGACACATGCATACTGTTGTGTGCAACCCAGGGATGTATGATAACTACCACTATTATTGTCGGAGCTACATGCCATCTGCTGTATCACATGCATGTTGCATGCCTTCTGTAATATCACATGCATGTTGGGTGCCATAGCATCTGTCTGTGTGTCTGTGTGTGTGTCTATTGTATAGATTGTAATGTACAGTTCTTGTCTGCCCCTCACAGGTGATGTAGGTGCGTTCCCCTCCTCCAGTCCAGCTGATGTTAGTGTCCCCACAGACTCTAGCAGTGATGATGAACGTATGATTGAGGGACAGGCAGGGTTGTCAGAGGCTGAATCTGTGCCATTGGTTGCCATTCCACCTATATCCCTGTCATTTTCACACACAGTTATTATGCCTACACATACCCCATCACCTGTGGCCATAGAGGAAGGACAGTTGGCGTGTGGTAGATTGGAAAGGAAAGTGTGGGGGCTATTTAAGGTGTGCCTGCACACCATGGTGTCAGCCAACTGACTGGTGATGCCCCACATAGGCACGTGGCCAGTGCTGCTTGTAGGAGGACCCCTGGCCAACATGCCTCTGCAAGACAGAGCGCAGCAGCTGGTGTCACCAGATGCATGTTTCAGGCTGTAATGGAGGCACAGGCACATGCTGAATGGCACAACAGAGAAGATCAGAGGTTTCAGAGGGCTGCTGTCCGTTCTTTAAACAACAACATCCAGGCAATGGTAAATGCTCAATAGCAGATTGCTGAAGCTTTGGATAGATGATTGGGTGACATGGTTGGAGTCCTTGACCGTGGCATGACAATCCGCGAGCGTGAGCTGTCTGTGTTGGAACATCTGGTAGGAGTGAGGCGTTGGGCACATGGACATAGGCCTGCTACATCACCTGTTTCAGGTCTATGTGAACGAGCTACCTCACATGCCCGCTCCCATAGTGGCAGTAGCAGCAGCAGTAAAGCTGGTGCTAAGCTGTCCACACCATGACACAGCATGCCATGTGCACATGGCCCTGGATGGCCCCAACAGGGACACTGTTCCAGTGGACATGTGTCCTCAGACAGTACCCAATCTGCACCTCTGCCTGGTAATGCCCGTGCAACCCCTGGCATGCACAGGTCACGTGGCCGTGGCCGGACACCGTGAACTGTAAAACCTGGCCTGTACAGTCCACAGCTGTCAATAATACCCCTGTGTAGGCCAGACACATGCCAGAACTGTGTGCATACATACATGCACACACCGGAAACATATGTAGGGCACCGCAACACACACATGCATAACATCCACTCACGCCCAATTAGATCAAAGGCCCTAACCCACACACATGATGTCATCCAATGGTGCAGCCTAGGCATCTGGCAAATATTATCACCCTGTGCATATGATGATGCCTGTGCCGCATCCCTGTCATCCACACCATCAGTGCAGGGACATGCTCATATGGTCTGATGCACAGAGTGAACAGACTAGGAAGATAAGTGTAGATTACAATTGTTGTGTACTGTTGACAGGCAGCAGACATACCATGTAGTACAGGTGTACAATGCATTTCGTACTGTTAACAGTATGTGTCTTGTGTAACAACAGTAACTGCATGTTGGTCATGATGTTCTGCTTTCCTTCTTCAGGTCTAATTGCATATGCCAGTGGATGTCAGTGTTTGCAGTTAGTGTCCCATATGTAAATGTGGACTACTCACAGGTATGTATGAAAATACCAACATGCACCTTGTAGCTATCACATCACAGTTAGAATGTCCCACGTTCCAAACACGTCTACTGATCCTAGAGCATGATAGCTGAAGCTACTGTGGATACAGACGTGACAACCATACTGGGTGACACTACAGGTACAGTTACATGGAGTGGTGCGCTAAGAGCGGTCTAGCTGATGACAAGGGTAGAGGCCAGTGGGAAGTGTGATACCTCATTGGGAAGCAGTAATACACGTTCCCATGACAGGATGCGAACACACAACTGCACCCACACACTCAGGTATTGACATACTTGTATTCAGTGACACAGTAACACACCCATACACTCACAGATTCACCGACACAGTAACACACACACACACACACACACACACACACACACACACACAGTTGCTAGTGTTGATGTGAAGACTCCTGCCTATGTGCAAATCATCATTACACTACTGTGCACCTACATGACGCGCCACAGAAAATACACATGTACAGGTAGTCAGTATGGCCTAAGATCAGAGACATCAACACGGATAGTAGATTGCATTGCCTGGATGGGGGGAGGGGCTTATCAGTTCACTATGGTAACATACATCCTCAGTCTAGGGACCAGACAGCCATGCACACACACACACACACACACACACACACACACACACACACAAACACACACGCACACACGCACACACACACACACACATACACAAACTGTGGCATTGACTATTGAATACACCTATGTCACACACATACAGATATCTCACATGTGTGAGATACACACCCCTGCCTTTGTCCTGCTTTCTACATTGCAGTCTGTACATTTATTTTATTATTTATTATTTTATTTTACATTTGTTGACTGGGTTATTCTAACTAGATACATGTCCATTTTCAGTAGAGGCCTGGGGAGATAAGCTCTAAGATAGAACAATGAAATTAACACAATAACAAATAAGGAAACATTAAACAAAAAAAATCATATTTACAATACATATTACAGGTTATCACAGTAAATTCAGCAGTGCAGAATACAGGCATAAAATAGCATGTTAGTACAATCAAGATGTTCTAGAGGGAGATGGTATTTATGTTAATAAGGAAGGATAGGAAGAGCAAAGTATTAAGAGACACATAACTAGTCAGGCTTAGTACAGGGGCATAACCAGTGTGTTCTGAGAAACACTTTCAATTTGTTTTTGAAGCATGATAGTGAGGGAAGTGAGGAGAGTTCACTGGGGAGGAGATTCCAGGCTTTTCCTACAATATTAGAAAAGAGGGAGTCACCAGCCTTGTTGTTTGGTTTAGTGGTATGTACTAGAAGTCTCTGAGAAGACCTTAAGGATTTCAGGTTTTTATAGGGAGTGATGAGTGTGGATAGAATAGGAGTTTTGGAAGGTTTGTAAAGAGCATTATGGGCTATAGACAGTTGATGGAATTTAATCAGATTTTGTAGTTCAAGCCATCCCAACTGCTTTAAATTAATGCAATTGTGGGCACTAAATGGGTTGCCTGTAGCAAATCTGGCAATGTTATTGTAGGACATTTCCAATTTGCTAAGATTATTTTTAGATAGGTTAGTAAAAATGGGTGAGGCATAAAGAAGTGAAGAGATTAGATGAGTGTGTGCTATAGTGGTTTTAGCTGAAGGTAAGAGGAAGGATTTTATCCTATAGGGAGAGCCTAGTTTTTGTTGATAGTTCTTATAGTATTGTTAATATGGATATCAAAGTTCAGATTGTTGTCAATGGTGATACCCAATAGTTTGGTGGTTGGTTCAGGGGATATAATAGTTTTATTGGTAGAGTTAACTGAGAAATCAAGAGGAGGGAACTTCTTAGTAGGAGAGAAGAGGAGGAGTTTAGTCTTTTTGGGGTTTAGGAGAAGGCATCTATGTGTGAACCATTGCTCAACTGTGCTAAATACTTGTTGGGTAAGAGAGAGAAGTTCAGAAGAGGAGGTGGCTGAGCATATCAGTGTTGAGTCATCCACATATTGTATGCATGTGGCTTGGGGGATGGCAAGGTGAAGGTCATTAATAAATATGGAAAAAAAGTAGAGGTCTTAGGATGCACCCGTGAAGGACACCAAGGTTGATTGGCAGGTGAGTTGAGAGAGACTTGTGCCATAGTATGGCCTGTTGTCTTTTATCAAGGTAGGACTGGAACCACTTTATAGAAGATGTATCTAGTGACAGGGATTTCAGTATTTTGATGAGAATTTGGTGAGTTACCATGTCAAAAGCTTTAGACAGGTCAATAAATAGTGCTGAAGAAAGCTTGTTAAGATTGCTGTTTTTGTTGATACAATCTGTGAAGGAAAGAAGGGCAGTACTAGTGCTATGTGATGGTCTGAATCCATGTTGACAGTTGGAAAGTAAATTATTTTGGGTTAGATGGTCAAGTAATTGTCTGTGAATGCATTTCTCCATGATCTTTGCTAAAGGAGAGAGAAGGGCAATGGGGTGGTAGTTGGAGAGTTCAGTGGAGTGTCGTCCTTTATGGAGGGGGCTAATATGGGAAATTTTCCATAAACTGGGGATATGACTGTCTGTAATAGTTCTATTGATCAGAATAGAAATGGGATAAGCAATAGCTTTGGCGGATTGTTGTAGGAATTCAGAAGGTAGTTGGTCTGCTGAGGGTGAGCATGGTTTTAGTTTCTGTAGAAGGGTTAGAATATATGTTGTTGGAACAGGTTGAATATGAAAAGTAGGGGGTGAGGTACTCGTGTACAGATGTCTACAACAGTGTACAGGAGAGTGAGTAACAATTGAGATATATTCTCCACCATACGTGACATATATGGACACACACCACACATGCCAGTACTGTGAATCAAACACCTGCCTATCTCATAATATGTATGACAGACTTACAGCAGTATTGCACATGTTACAAAGTGTACTGATGCTTCCTTTGGCAACTGTGCTGATATATGCACACGGGAGGTCTTAACTGTTACAGGTGTCAAGTGATTTACCTTCGGTGTCACCCTGAGCACTGTCTGTGTGTGTTGCCCTTCAATTAACAAAACCATTGCTTAGCGGTTACACAGGTTATTGTAGGACTGCTTGTGACACACCTGTGAGCTGTCCTCAGCAAACATCCATCTGCAAAGATGCCCCACAACTTAGTTATGTCCACACATTTGTCCATACCTGAGGTACATCTTTTCGTAGTTTCAGCATGTCACCATATACAGTTGGCAATATTGAGGCTGCATTGCAACTGCATGATGTACTAAGACACACGTCACATGCATACATCAGCAACTGCACATGCATGGTATCTGAACACACACCACTACATGTACATGTGTGTAGGTCCTACAATCCTGTCATTTGGGCATGTTTGTAGGCATTGCAATTGGTGGACATGTGTAATGACATACATGACACATGGACTGTTGTATGATATGACAGGTGTAATGGGTGACCAGTACAGATGTAATGTTACCTCTGTCAACATTGATATCACACCTTATGTACTATTTAGCATCCATGGACCTACATTCCATGTGCATGTGTGTAATGGCTGTAGCCACCTGTCTGCACAAAGGAAAACAACAGCTATGCTATTTACATATATGTTGTATGTGTGTGGCATGTACATATCCAGGGCAGGTACGTGTATGTCATATCCAAACATGAGGGTGTTTACTGATGTACAGCAACAGTCATCTGTTAATGCTGTAAATAACCGCCCCTGGTATGTGTACAGCTGACCTGGTTACAGACAGTGGTATCATTGCATTGCATAACACATAATGCAACTGTGTCAGTACATGGGTACTCTGCACAGTTGATGTAGAGCTTGATACAGTCCACTGGTCAAGGGTCACATGGTGGTGTACTATTATATGTCCTACCACATGTATGGATGTGTGTTGGTGGTCTGAGGGCATGGTGGTGTCTGAGGGTTACATCCTAGAATGCAACCTTTGACACTGTGTCCTGCACCTGACTCATCTGTAATGCCTTTTGTGGGAGTACTGGTCAGTACATGTGAGTGGTCTTTATGTATGTGGGGACACTACCACCTGGAGTGGTCCATACCTGTGTTATGGCCCACATGTCTGGTTCTGAGGTATATGGTGGTAGTGCTATTGTGCACTACAGAGCCTTCAGCCAAGTGTTCCTCACTGCACAGATGTCAGTACTCCCCATTGTTGGATCTACAGTGAGCAGCTGTGATTATGGATGCTACACATCTAGCACTGGTTAGCATAAGCATACAATGCAGTTGTCCTCTAGGTGTCAGGGTGTTATCCTGTGTTTAGGACATTTGCCTTGGAATGGCACTATATGGGTGAATGTGACTTAGGTATTATCCCCACTTCCTTGAATCATGGATGCATGTGATATGTGACAAAGACCTGTCTACTTTCAGTCATGTCATCACGGAATGACAAACACTGGACAACTTCGTAATTACAGCAGGACATTGGCTCATTGTGTTGGTCAAGCAGTTGCCACTCCTAGGAAGACATCAATGTGAGTGGTAGTATTGTGCTTGGTATAGAATGGTACATCTAAGGTGACGGACAGCAGCAGATGTGTTTAAGACCGGTGTCAGATATATGTAGTGCAGCGTTCCTGCTAACAATGACAACTACTAACACCAGAGTCCATTACAATGTGTTCTTTGCATCTAGCTATAATAGCATGGCCACTGTGGCCTTCCGTGTTTAGAATCAGAGTGCATCCCAGACAGCCCTGTGCTACTAAGTGTATGAGCATGCCCAGTATAACCTTGTGTAGATGGACACATAGTGCATTCCAAACAGCCCTGTGCTACTAAGTGTGTGAGCATGCCCAGTGACACCTTGTGTCGGTTATGTGCCTCTATGTGTATGGGCATGGCCATTGTAACCCTGTATAGTGATGGTAGTCATCCATTCCACAGATGGTCATACTCTAGGTCAGGATGGATTCCTACTTTAAACACGCAGGTTCACAGGTATGTGCATCTTAACTGCTAGCATCTCTTTTGATGTCCGCATTCCTAGAAGGCCATAATGACAGCCTTGAAACGTGTAGTCCCTGTGGCGTGACTCATAACTGCGTAGTATTGTAATAATGAACTGTAGATAGGTAGGTGTTCTGTTCCCACCACTGGCATGTGTGTGTGTTTGTCTCTTTCTGCCTGAGGACTGAAAAATGCTTTTAGACTGCTCACACTCCATACAATTCCTATACCCACCTTTGGCAAGGCTGATGATGTCACCCACCTAGAAATACACCTCTGGGTCTGGGAGTGCTATGACCCAGTAATCTCGGAAGCACGTTCTGTAACTGCATAATGCTGTAGTGTTATAAAGTTGTTAGGTCGGTGTTCTAATCCCAGACTTGCCATGTGTGTGTGTTTGTCTCCGTCTGCCTGAGGACTGAATAATGCTTTTAGACTACTCACACTCCATACAATTCCCATACCCACCTTTGGCAAGACTGATGATGTCAACCACCTAGAAATACATCTCTAGGAGTCTGTGACCCAGTAATCTTGGTAGTACGTTCTGTAACTGCGTAATGCTTTAGTGTGATAAAGTTGTTAGGTCAGTGTTCTAATCCCAGACTTGCTAAGTGTGTGTGTTTTGTTCCAATCTGTCTGAGGACAGAATAATGCCTTTTGACTGCTCACACTCCATACAATTCCTATACCCACCTTTGGTATGGCTGATGATGTCACCCACCCAAAAATACACCACTGGCAGTGTTGTGACCCAATAATCTCAGTAGTGTATTCTGTAACTGCATAATGCTGTAGTGTGATAAAGTAATTAGGTCAGTGTTCTAATCCCAGGCTTTCCAGTGTGTGTGCTTGTCCCCATCTTCCTGAGGACTGAATAATGATTTTAGACAGCTCACACTCCGTACAATTCCTATACCAATCTTTGGCAAGGCTGATGATATCACCCACCTAGAAATACACCTCTGGGAATGCTGTGACCCAGTAATCTTAGTAGTGCGTTCTGTAACTGCATAATGCTGTAGTGTGATGAAGTAAGTAGGTCAGTGTTCTAATCCTAGACTTGCCGAATGTGTGTGTGTGTTTGTGTGTATTTCTCCCTGTATGCCTGAGGACTGAATAATGCTTTTAGACTGCTCACACTCCATACAATTCCTATACCCACCTTTGGCAAGGCTGATGATGTCACCCACCTAGAAATACAATTCTGGGAGTACTGTGACCCAGTAATCTCGGTAGTGCATTCTGTAACTGGGTAGTGCTGTAGTGTGATAAAGTAGTTAGGTCAGTGTTCTAATACCACACTTGCCAACTGTGTGTGTGTGTGTGTCTCTGTCTCTGTGAGACAAGTACAGTGCTTTGTAGAGTATGTACTCTCTGTACAAATCACACGACCACCTTTGTCAATCCTGATGTTGTCACCCACCTAGGTATACACCTGTAGGTGTGCTGTAACCCAGTGTTCACCGTAGCGTGTGCCTTAAAAGCATATTGCTGCAGTGTAATACACTAGATAGGGTTTCGTATACAGGATAGGGGAAGTGTGTGTGTTTGGCTGTCAGAGCCTGTGCAAAGGTGGCTGTTACTGTCTAACCACTGGACATGTTGGGGAGCTGATTTTTTTAGTTTTCCTATATGTTGTCTGTCTTATGACACATTGGCCACCTCACAAGGAGTACAGCTGTCAATCAGCCACGGGACTGTGTTGGCAAGCCATACCCCTACATCTGGCAAAAGGCCTGGTGAACAAAGTATGCAACCCTACTAGTACCTGGTATATGTCCTGCACCCATGTGCCATGCACAAACACACTTGCCTAGGATATCCCGCTATGTTACTAATACCATGCACATTGATGACAGATAGGCATGGTGTGAATGCAGTGGGCTGCAGAGAACATGGCACCCAGTACAGCGGTACAATAGGCATATATTTGCAGACATTGTGCCTTCACTATGTTCCCCACTGGATGCCTGCAACATATGTGGTGCCATCAAATGTGATCCACAGAGGCCATACAATGCTGTACACATGTGCCCTGTATGGACCAATGTCACTGACTCCAGGGAATACCTGTATCATACTATCAATGCAGGTGCAGTGTTGACCTGCTCACTATAAGCAGGTTTTGCCATACCAGGCCAGTATTGGCATATCAGGGATAACAGTCTGTGTACACAACATGTGCCTGCCAAACCAGGTACACCTGTACATGTCACTGTACAGTATTGTGGGCCATGCACATCCCAGGCAATGTCTATGTGAAGGACTGACAAACACAGACATGGCATGCATTGCAAAGCTATGGCCATACACATTGGTAACCAGGATGTCAGGGCAGATCATGCAGTACCCATCTGTGTGGGACATGCAGACACTACACCCCTGTACCACACTGCACACCATTGTCGGGTGACACAATGCCAATGATTACCCCTCACCCAGCCTTGTACAGCCATCTTGCACAGCCAACCACTACACACCCATGAAGCAATGCATACATGCATGTCAGTAATGGCACCTTGTGTCTGCGTGTGGGTTATGATGCTCCCAGCCACAGTCACTCCCAGTATAACCCTTGTTGGCATACCAACAGATGTCAAACACTTTCACATGCCCTAGCCCATAGAACCTCCAGATATCCCCTGTGGTGCATGTAGACCTGTCATTACTGCAGTGTGGCAAACTATTAGTTAGGTTGTATATTTGTGGCCATGGCAAAGAGTGTCAATGCGAGTCCATTAGAGAGTGTGGTTGTGGTGACAATGGCATCCGTTCATGTGGACAGCCATGTGTGTCACACCTAATGTATGTCTACTATATCTCTGTTGCAGATGTCTCTTACCTACACACATATATGATATATGTTCTTACAGCACAGCAACATGTCGGCTTTGTGGCACATGTAGTAATGTCATGCACATGTAATAGTAATGACTAGCCAGTCAGGGGTTTGACCCCTGTACTGTTAGGCATGTGGCAGATGATGCGTAGGGTTAAGTCTCCAAGCCCTTTTCTGGTGTACTTTGCCTGTCCCACCCACACACTCTCTGGTGGATGTGGAGGTGTACACCTGCTCAGCAGCAGCATGTGCATTGTAAGTGATGGACATGATCAGGTGATGGCCTCTGTATCTATTGCAGTCCTCCTCTAGCTGATTGCATGTGGAACAGCTGTGATGGCATTCCCATTGCCATTTGCATGATAAACACAGTACACTATCTAGGAAAAGCATGTTGGCATTTGGCCATGACAGTCACTGTGAGTGGTACCTGGATGTGGTGTTCTGAAACGGTACCTCAAACATCATACACAGTGGGAAATAGCCTAAAGACAGGAGGGTGATGTGCCACACATGATTACAGCATGTATGTGTAGCTATGCTGCATTGAGACTACTGCCTGTTTAACATGCTGTGTGTGGTAATGGCTATTCTGCATGTTTTAATACAGACATTGCAATACTCTGTTCGTGAGGGACCCCCATCTGTAGGGCCATCTGTGAACTGGTCAGTGTGTGTAACCATTTGCTTCCTGGGTTACACACTGAACACACATCTGTGCACAGCAGGAGCATAGTGTGAGGATTGCAGACAGTACATGATGATAGGGATGTGTTACTGCCATTGCATCCCTGACTGGACATATGTCACATGAAACAGTGGTATGACAGACACTGTCTGAGGTTCCCAGTGACAAGCCAATAATTGGCAACTGTTCATAGCTGCAGTCACACGTCTACTACACATTGTACAGATGGCATGCAGTATATATGCATGTGTTGTGCTCCCTCTGCAAATGTATACCATCTGTTGTGTTGAGTTGATGGTGATATCTATGCATACTGTTGTAGGTAATCCTGTATGCTGTTGTCTATCACTAAGCCATATGTGGGTTTAAACTGCAACACCATAGGCTGAATGGGTTGGGAGGTCCCGGCAGAACCTCCTGTCCCACTTCAGCTGACCTTGGCACCGGGCACCAGCACATCTGGGGCCCAGCATTGGACATCAACCTCTCTTGGCTCTCCACCACCTTCTGGTGGTACCACCACTGTGGATGGGGCATTTCCCCCCTGGGAGCAGGACCAGACAGGTACATGTCTGCTGTCGTGCGGTCACGGACGTGTTGCGTTGGGGACTCACTAAGGGGTTCTGAAGCCAGATATGCAAGCTCAAGGGAAGAGTGTCACATTTACAAGGTAATGCTGCCCCTCCCTGACAGCCCCCAGCACTGCCTCCTTTGCAGCTGTTTAGGTTGCAGTGGCAGCTGCCCATGGCTTGGGGACCACCATCCCACTGTTCCCATGGGCTTGTGAATGCCGAACACCCATCCCCGTCGGAGGTGTATCCCCCATGTATGTCATATACCAACCCTGTATGCTGTCTTGTCTGTGATCCTACCCTACCTATCCTCCACAGCCATACCTACTCTCCTTCCTCCACATCCGACCCTCACCGTATGGAAACATAAGGCCAATCGGCTCTTAGGACAACATCTGCCCTATACATAGCTGTCCATTTCACACACGTGTCCACTGGACACATGTGACCCTTGTAATATGCATCACAACATACTCCTGTTATCCTCACCCCTGTCCCTCAGGTGCACGATCCTGGTATGCACATCACTCCTAAATGGTCCAGGTACACATGATGAGCAAATACCCCATTGTACACACAACACTACTGGTCCCTCTGTGATGACCCCATTTACTGTATCATGATGATGTTGCACAAAGCACCTTGCAAGAGTGCTGTTCACACATAATGATTGGACAGGTACTGTTGGGTTAATGTACATTACATGCACAGAGTGATGTATACGGCCAATGTACAACTGTTTGCGTGTATGAATGACACCTGTCTGTCTGTGGGAGTCTTGAGATTACATAGAACGACACCACTACATAATACATGTGTCGCTCGTGTTTCCCGTGTCATTCGTTTGAAATGCTTTGTTGCCACATGGTATGTTCCTGATATATCTCTATATATGTATGTACCTATATGCTGGACATAAACACTCACATATACATCTACATGATGGGATACATTCCTATACTGTTGAATGATTGCGCTGTATGATATGTTTGTGATACTGTCCATTGTCTATATATCTGCCATGGCGTATTGGTAAATCACATCAGCTGTGTGTGCAGGGTCCTGGTTCCGAGCCTTGCAGAGGACGTTTATTTGGTTGCAGGGCAGAACAAGGCCATTGGATACGGAGGGAGTAAGGCACATTAAAGCAGTTGTGAGCGGGTGTGCATGGGTTTGTGCAGTGTTAAGCAATGCTAACCTCTGGTTACAGCTTCTTACACTCAGTAAGCCTCTACATTGCTTTACCAGTGCAATACTCGCATACTGGTTGCCAAACAGGCTTACACCCACTCGCTCCCACACTTGCAAATGCACCAACATTGGTGCTTGCATCTGACACTAACACCCCTGGGTGGGAGCGAGGACCACAATATTACCTTGTGATGCCTATTCCATTGGATTACATGCCTACAAAATCGGGAATGGCTGCCCATTAGGCAACGGCATGCCGTTCAACTGTATGGAATTGGCGGCCTGTCCAGTTATTTAATCATATTATTTGTGTGTTCCTCTTACAATCTGCTCACATCTGGCTGATACATGGAAATCGAGACTCTTCAATACAGACAAGTAATTGGATTAGGGACCCAAATCCATCGGCCAAGTCATGCTACCGCATACTAATTATAGAGTTGCCACCTTTTCAATTGCCCAAGGTGGGACTTTAGGGTTAACACCTGTCCCACTTTGCGAGGGACAGTCCCTCTTTAAGCAGTTGTGTCCTGTGAAAAAAATCAAAGAATAGCAAACGTCCTGAGATTTCAGGACAAAAATATTTCCTAAGTTTTCTTTAATAGTTGCATAAAACAGTTATTTTATATATGAAACTTCTATATGTTATATGAAGTAGCATAAACAATTCAAATGTTACTAGAATAAGCTTTTATTTGTGCAAAAAAGTTAAGTTCTGTACTATGCACAGGTGTAGGTATGTTTTGTCCTGCAAAATCTGATATTTCTACAGAACATGTCCCACTTTGGGCATTTGAAAAGGTGGCAACCCTATGGGACTTTTATGTAGAGACTTCAGATTTTGCAGGGCAAAACATACCCACAGCCAGTACAAAGGAAAGTGCTTCACTGTTTTGCATAAATAAAAACCTATTCTTGTAGCATTTATAGTTGCTTATACTGTTTCTTATAACATTTATGTGTTTCAGTTACAAAATAATTGTTTTATGCAGCTACTACAGGCAATATAGAAAATCTTTGCCCAAAAATCTCAGGTCATTTGCCATAATTTCAATTATTTTGCAGGACACAACCGCCCAAAGGGGAGTGTCCCTTGCAAAGGTGGACAGGTGGTAACCCCAACCTATAATTCTATCATCTTTCTAAGGTAGTCGGCGGAATATGCCCTTTCTGTAACTATCAGACCTCTCATACGAATGGGGAAGAATGAACACTGAATCAGGGACACATTTAAAAGTTTGGTGTTATTAACCTGACACATTGACAAACCCAGAGCATATGTATTCATACACATTGTCTGAGGTACATGCTGTTTATGACTCTTATATGTTGTCTTTATTCATTATGTGTATTCCACCACCTTTCCTCCTAATATCAGTAGTTCTAGAAGGGTTTAGGTGGCACAGAGTTAGATTCTGAGTCGTAATCATGGACATCCCTGGTAATCGGGGACAGATCAATGGTATGGTCCCCTATGTGTTCCCCCAATGGTTTAGGGAGTATCCAGTGGATGTGCTCTTAGGGTTTGGGAGGTATGGGTGTCTGCTATGCCCACATCGGAATATTACTTACATCCATGGGGTGGTCCTAATACGGCTCTGCCAGCCAACTCCTGCACGCCTAGGCCCATAATTGCATACCCATAGTTCCCCTACCTGCCACTCCTCTACAGCACTCATCCTTACTGTGTGTGCAGGTGGGCTATAAACACACCACTACACACTGCCCACTCTCCCTGTGTCAGGACACATGTCAGTACGTTGTGTCGACCCATGTGTTATCAGGCTTGCACAACCTGTCTGTGTACATCTACAGCCTGGTCGGATAAATCATTACAGGGCCTGGCTCCAGTCACTAATTTTTGGTGTCCCACAAGGGACATCGATGTCCATGTTTAAAGTGTAGACCTTGCAAATCTCTCCCACTGGTAGTTTCCTGCCGGTGGTCTGGGAAGCAGTGGTGTATTTACCTTTATTGCGTGTTTGTATGTCTCACCGGCCAACTGGGGGGGGGGGGTACACATTTGTTTATTGGACCTCCCACCAACATATGCCCAGCCTGTGAACATATGTTACCTGTAACTGCTGTATCATATCCTAGGTATATACATGTGTATGTTTACTGTAACATATATATATATATATATATATATATATATATATATATATATATATATATATATATATATGTATATATATTTACATTAATATATACAGATATATCTGCATATGTATGCATACATGTATATTCATATCTTGCTGTATATATATATATATATATATATATATATATATATATATATATATATATATATATATATATATATATAAAATAACGACATATGGGTCTATGGTTGTCTGCATATGTATAGATTCATATGTGGGTATGTATCTGTATTCTTTCTCTGTATGTATACATTCATACTACGGTGAGGGTGAAGCATATCTCTATCTCGCTATGGGTAGATATACACACACATAGCTCTGCATATATACGTCTACATCTGGTTATTCTGTTCCTTGCCATATAGATTACACTTTGCTTTAGTGGGTCTCGCAGGACCCACTTCATAGGACCCATGTCATACAATTGTCTTGGCCCATGGGTAATCAGGGTTATCTACCCTTGTATTCTGAGTCTGTATACACCCCGGACAAAATGGATGCTCTATCACATTCGTATGATTTGGCCAATTTTTGGGGTGTCCCACAAGGGACGCTCCAGTATGTGTTCCATGATTAGAATCCACAGGTGCACTGTGCCCCCCCCCTGGTTGTATCCTCCCTGTGGTCTGGGGAGCAGTGGACACTTTACATTGATTGCGTGTATAGTTCCCGTGGCCGGCTATGGGGGGGGGTGGAAGGGCATGCTGTGTGTGTCATGTGTCTTGCCTGGGCTCCTCACTTCCATTGCCATAGCCTGTGAGCATATGTCATTCCTGTGTGCTTTTTCCTATCATAGCTGTATATTTCTATATATCTATGTGCACACACACACATACATATATGATATATATATATATATATATATATATATATATATATATATATATATATATATATATTTATGTATTTATATATGTACGTATATGTGTATATATATCACAGGAAGGATTCCATGTTGTGGGAAGTCCTCACATTGGATTATCATCAGCACAGTATTGACTTTGTACACTGTATATGCCTCTGCGTTCTAGCAGTTTCATCCCATCCCTCTTCTGCACAACTTATTATTCCATCTACTGTCGATGTTTGTATGTGCACATTCCTATTGTTTATGTCTACAAATGGAATGCATGTGTTACAGAGAATGTACTTCTACATATTGTTGTCTGCATGTGTGTATGGATATATACCTATTATGACCTTGCTGACCTCCATGGGGTGGTCCAATTAGAACCGGGCCATCCAACACTGGCATGCCTGGATCCATAATTTCATACCCATAGTTCCTCCACACCACCCGTGTTCAACTTACATGCATAACTTCCATTATCCACTTGTTATCGCAGCCATGACACACCTCTACACATTGCCCTCTCCAGAGCATTAGGGGCCCTACACATATGTTGTACCGCCTCGTGTATTCACAGGCTTTCCCGCCATGTAATCTTTGAACATACCTGCCCTTGCTAGTGTTATAGATTACGTCCATTTACGCTTTACAGTTTTTGGTAGTCCCAGCATGGCTACTTTCTGTCTGTGTGTAAAGTAGACTTAGCAATTCAATGATGTTACTCCCACTGGTAATACCCTACCTGTGGTGTGAGTAGCAGTGCTCTGCTCACTCCTGGGCAGCTTTTTATGACATACACTGACAGCACTATATAATACCATAGTTGCTCTTGATTCCCTTCACATCCCATGTGATACTCATGTTCACTTTTACATGTTTTAATGTCGGTTTTACAGCAGAACGACATTCATTCCACAAGAAAAATGATACATGCTATAGCTGAACTTGAACCATAAATGCCTGTTTGTTAGGCGGATGCTCTAACCACTACACTATTGGTGTTCTGCTTCATTTATATGTATACCCATGGTTCATAGTTACCCGAACACACACCTCAACACTTCACTAACACAGCAGGCATCCATTTTCCTGTTGGGAAAACTGCACTACTACACATGTGCCATTCCTTACTGCTCTGGACCCATGCCGCATGTTGACTCACTCAAAGAATATTCAGACTTCCCAAGCCTATAGCCCTGGCACATACATGTGTTTGATTGTCAGGGTGTTCATGTGGTCATCCGGGTTTAGGCTTGTCCGACTGGGGACTGGGACTGCCCTTTACCCATTTGAAATTCAGATTTAGCAAATAGACAAGGTTACTCCCACTGTTAGCATCCTACCTGTGGTTAGAGATGCAGGGATTTTGGCCACCTCTGACCAGCTTGATATGTCAGCACTAGATAATACGGGTGTTCCACTGCTGTTTTCCTTCGCATTCATTATGAATGCTTTCTTGTGCCCATGTTCTTTCTGTAGATATATATATATATGTATATGTGTATATACACATATATATATATATATATATATATATATATATATGTGTGTATATATATATATATATATATATATATATATATATATATATATATATATATATATGGGTCTACCTGAAATGATGAAAGTGCAGAACGCTGACAATGAGAACATTGACACCGGAAGATCGGCATCCATTTTCCTGTTGAGAAAACCACACTACTACACATGCACCATTCCCTACTGCTCTAGATACGTCCCGTATGTTGGCTCACTTCAAGTATATTCAAACGTCCCAAGCTTATAGTCCTGGGGCATATGTTTATATAACGGTTAGCGTATTCAATTAGTCTTCTGGTTTTTGGCTCATCCAACTGGTGACTGGGACTGCCCTGTACCTGTTTGAAAGTCAGACTTAGCATGTGGACATAGTTAGTTCCACTTTTAGCATCCTACCTGTGGTTGGAGATGCAGGAGGTTTGCTCACCTCTGGGCAACTTGATATAACAGCACTAAATATTATGGGGGGGGGGTTCCACTGCTGTTTCCCTTCACATTCGTTATGACTGCTTTATTGTGACCATGTTCATTCTTCATAGATATATATATATATATATATATATATATATATATATATATATATATATATATATATATATATATATATCTGTCTGTACGTACACATGCATATTCACCTACATGCTTATTTACATTTCCCATACTGTTGAATGACCGCCACTTACCATTGCGCATACCCGCTTATGTCTGCTTTAAAGCACCTTAATCACCATATATCCGACTGCCATTATTGTGGCCATCATATAAAATTTGCCTTTGCATGGTTTGGACCCGGGAACAGGAACACCATAGTCACTGGTTTTACCACTAAACCATCCATGATACATTCTCTATGGATGGTAATTAGGATTTATGACTTTACTAAAGCCATTCCACAGTACTGGTAACAAATGTGACAGTCAGGTGGTGTACATATGTATAGTACATGTTACTATTCATATGTTTGTGAGAGGCATATGTATACATTTGCACGTATACATATTTATGAATTGGACACATACTTGAGAACTAATTATATGCATGTATGTGTGATGTGTAGCTATGCAAATATAAGTATGTATGTTTATAGATACATAACTACATATCTGGAGTTATACATGTATATGAACGAACGCATACAGGAGGTACCTGTACCATTTGTATACAGGGGTTGCGTGCATCATTACGATGATAAACGTGGATGGGGTATACAATTTATGGACATGTACTATTTGGATGATGGCTATGGGGAAGCTTCATGTGAACATGTGAAAGGTATATATTCCCGATAATGCACGTGGGGAGACGTGCATCACGGTCAGGTGTTTAATCCTGGGTCGTAGGTTCTGCAGGACTGGCTGGAGGCTGAGCAGGCTTGTGGACAACTACTGCTCATGCAACTTGTGTCCAGATGTCTACGGGACTGGACATCGTGCCGTGCAACCAAGTCTAATCTTTAGAACAGATACTTGTCCCATGAGGGATAGCCAAAAATTTTGAGGACCAATGACTTCCATTCTTTTGGCTTTACGAAAATGAGGGAGGGTTATACACGCAAGAGATACATAGTTTGCAATCCTGAGATTGCCTAGGGTGAGACTGCCTACTAGATATGAGTAAGGGGTCACTATATGCAGATATGGCTGCGCCAAGCTAGCAGTCCGAGTATGGGTGGTTTTGGTGGATGTTTAGGAAGTGGGGGGGGTGCTGTGGAGGGGATTATGGGTATTTAATTATGTATCCAGGTGTGTTGGGGTTGGATGGCTCAGTTCAGGCCAGACCATTATGTGGGTGTGAGCCGGTAACATTTCTGTACATGTGTATCGCACATTTTAATGTTCATATGTTTGTGGGATTGTGTTCTGCAGTTTGGCCTGTCAGGTTGTATTGTGGATGTGAATGTTTGTTCTTTGGTTTCCTTTCTGATTCACCCACTGCTCCCTCGTACACCTCCAGTTCACCTATTGTACATCTGACCCAGTCTCCCCTTGGTGAATTATTACATTACCTATCACCCCCCACCCCCATATTCCACACACATCATCCATCCCTTCTCTGGTTGATGGCCCATGGCACAGACAACAGAACACATTGTGTACACTACATATCTCTGGTACCAATATGGTTGTGAGGACGAACCTAGCATTTTTGATCTTCCACATGCTGTACTTCATGCACATAGGTACACGCAAATATTTATCTTTCGTGACATGGTAGGTAGACCCGGGTAATACCCATACATCTTTGGGCCATCCTGACAAGGACGACTTGGACCACAAATGGGCAGATATTGAGCGAATGCTCTGACCATTGGTATGGTCGCCACCTTTTCAAATGACCAAAGTGGGCCATTTTCGGGACACACATCAGATTTTACAGGCCAACACATACCCATGGTCAGTACAAAGGATAGTACTTTAGTTTTATGCCTAAATGAAAGCTTATTATCGTAGCAGTTTAGTTGCTTATTCTGTTTCTTGTAACATTTAGGTATTTTACATACAGAAATAACCATTTTATGGAACTATTACATAAAATATGGGACATAATTATGTCCTACAATCGCAGGACATTTAATATTTTTAATATTTTTGGTAAGGACACAACTGCCCAGAGAGGGACTGTCCCTCACAAAGTGGGACAGGTGGTAACCCTAACCATTGGGCTAGGCTTAGCAAATGGCAGCGGTGCACAAACATGCTGCATTTCGCTTCCACTTGGTATAACAATCAACACTACAATGGAATATGGGCACAGGGTTTTAAATGTCATTTGTTTGAGGGGCAGGGACGCAATATTCAACTACGTGCTTTTGTGTTTACTTTTTATTTTGGTGTTCGCGAAACTGTCTTGTATGCTTTGCATACATTTCAGTATCCACGGACACTGACAGGAGTGATTATTATTATTAAAGGCAGACTGTACTAGTCAGCATTTTAGGTTGCGCATCTGCAGCCATGTTCATGCCTCCATGCAGCACTTAGACACGCCCCCTGCACTCGCGCACGTTTCCTAAGCATGTGGATGTTGCGGCAGCGCGCCTTCATTAATATGCATGTGGTGCTGCTGCGCCATCTCTATTCCGCACGGCCGGCACAAGGCTAATGCCATCCTTGCGCTGAGCTTCATGAATCCCGGAGATGGAGACTAGTGTCTTCTTCAGTTAAAGTAAGTTTTAGAAATGTCATGTATATCCTGGTACAAATGTCATCATTATTCTGTCTAAATATAGTTAATATCAATTATGGCAGGTATCACAGCTATGAGTGCTGTTTGATCAATCCTGATATGATCTGCATGGATGCAGCTGTGTCTGGCAGCTAGTACAAATGTCATTATTATTCTGTCTAAACATAGTTAATATCAGTTACGTCAGGTATCATAGCTTCGAGTGCTGTTTGAATAAGCCTGACTTGGTGTATGTGGATGCAACTGTGTCTGGCAGGTGTTATATGTTGCCGTTTTCATCTCTGGGAAGCTGTGGGTTGTGGCTTGTGATCAAGGTTTAGTGATGCTTGTCTATTAGGAAGAGACATTTGGTGTTTTAGCCTGGATCCAGGAGAAGGAGATGGATAGAACTGTGATCTGGGATATTTTGGCAGAGAATGGTTTGTTTGTATGTCTGCTAAGTGAAAGGTGGGAGGGCTGGAGGAGTGTGTTTCTTGTTGTGTGGCTTGTTGGGAGGTTTCTTTTTTTCATCTGTTTGCTCTCTGTTCTTTACCTAGCTGCTGCCTTGCTGAAAGGGAAGGAATTTCGGCTTGAAGTTGCAGTGCAGTGAAGCTTTGTTTCAGGTGCATCGCGAGCCTCTGGTATGCAGTACACAGACAGACTAACAGAAACAGATGCTCACAGGTTACTATAGTAACAGAGACAGAGTGACAATAATACTTAATGGCTCTGAGGAGCCTCCAAGATGATTCTCGGCAATGACGTTTTTGGTTAAAAAAAAAAAAAAAAAATATATATATATATATATATATATATATATTACATATAACTATATATGTATATATATATATATATATATATATATATATATATATATATATAATCTGTCTAACGTACAGAGCCATGTCCAACCCAGAATTGTTGAACACGCTCCATCTTAGCAAAACCAAATCTACTCGAGCTACACATTCTAGGGATATAAACCTCAACATAACAATGAATAGAACATGCTGGTGGAGAGATAGATTCCCTTTGCAGAGACTTCCCTTACTATGGAACACGGTCCCAATCTACATAAGACAGAGCCCCTCACTATCACTCTTCAAGAGGAACCTTGATGAGTGGATGGGTAACAGAAATTTCACACCGGTGATCACACCAACAGCACTACTAGATAGGGGCCAAGGGTACTAGCTGCTAGTACAAGGGTTTAGGGAACTACTAAAGGGGTGGTGAATACCGCACGTGGCTGGGCTAATATATGCCTTCAGGCAGATAGCCCAGTACCAACCTATGAACCTATGAACCTATATATATAATAAAAGCGCTGTTTTAAACCACATGTACACATATTGATGATCTCCCAACACTTTGTTTATCTCGTTAAGTTGATTCTTGATAATAAATAAAAAAAATTATAATAATAAGCGCAATTTTATATTTAAAATGTATTTTGGACCAAACACCTTAAGGACTTACATAAGAGTGGAATTCTGAGTTATTGTGAAAGACTAAGAGCACTTGGTTTTATGCAGTACCCTTTGCAGTGGTCTGAGAGGTGAGCTTGCTCGGACGTGTTGGGCATATGGGGATATCTGATTCTAGGGGTGTTTGTGGTTGCCAGGAAGTGATAGACTGTCATCAGATTTCCTTTGCGGAAATATCTGTGGGAATGGAAAGTGTGTTGAGTGGTTCACTGGCAGAGTGGTCACTGCATGGAACAGGTTGGTAAAATGGAACAGGACAAATATTGGTTTGGATATTTTAAGAACAGCCTGGAAACACACCACATGAACTAGTGAATGATATTCTGGTAGAACTGGATGGGTATTGTTGCCCATGCTTGAAGTACTGATATGTGTGTATGTAAGGGTGGAAATATACTTATAACAAATAAGAAACTAGAAGGGTCTCATGATTTAAAGTCTATGAACTGTATAAACATGCTTGGAAGGAGCTAATAATAAGAATAAACATTACAGCGTGTGGTCTCTCAAATAACTAAGCAACAGCTTATGTAATGTATGATTTTAGTAAATCTAGACATAAAATATATAATCGTCATATAAGATGAAGCAGTCTTCTGAATTTAGATATCAAAGACAGGATTTAATAACATGGGCTTGTGTATAATAACACTACTGTGTTAACTTGTCATAAATGACATACACTACACTGAACATCAAGGGGAAGCATGATGATTTTCTTATATAAGTAAGTATGCATAACAAGTCATGTAATTGCTTTAACTTGAATTGTAGTTTTTGTAACCCATATTAACCATATATAATACTTAAGTGGTTACCAAGGTAACTAATGTTTTATACATGACATCAAACAAAGTTGTTCAAGAGAAACAACAGAAGCCTGAACTTGAAATGTCACAGACTGTAACAATCATATTTTGAACAAATAGTATTAAATTTACAATAGACACTCAGTTTGATAACATGGGCTACTGTTTTAACTACATCAAGTAAATGTACATACCAAGTCATATAATTGCTTTAACTTGAATTACGGTTTTGTAATAATCTTGACCATACATAGCACTTAAGCTGTTACCAAGGTAACTAATGTTTTATACATGACATCAAACTGACAAAGTTGTTCAAGGGAAGCACTAGAAGTTTGAACTAGGTATGTCACAGAATCTAACAATCACATTGTGAACAAATAGTATCAAATTGACAATAATCACTCAGTTTAACCTTTGCTGATTTTACAAACTAGAATGTTGCCATTTACATCTAAAAACATTCTGTATATGCCATAAAATGGCAATTTATGATTATGGAAATGGAACTTGTAATCATTAGTGATAGTGAATAAATGAGTTTTAACCTATAATTTCACTCATTTTATAATAAGAAATGACAGATATGAAAATAAGAGGGATGCACTCATAATTAAAATGCATTAACTTTCATCAATGTTTACATTAAACAAAACTGATGCTTTAAGTAAGTTAGCAACAAACAAAGTGATTACTTAAATGCTGGTAAACAATGAAATATAAACTGATATATATCCCAAAAAAATATTGTATTATAAACATTAGGTATAAATATTATTACCATCTATTTATATTATTGACATACATTGCTTATCATCTATCTTTCATGTAAATATATTGTATTAGAATTCTGTCTAATCTATAAAAATAATATAAATATTGTTTATTCCTATTACAAATATTCTCCACATGATAATAAGGTATGAGTAATAATCTGATGGATTTAGGTTTATCCATCAGATTAGGAATTATTTTCATTCCATGGCTAGTGTGGATCTTAGTTTTATTAACATATATTAGTTTAAATTTGTTATTTCATAAAAACATTTTTAGTATGCCTGACCAAAACATTATTTACTCAAAGTATAAAACTGATAATTTCCTTTAAAAGCTCAAACATATACTTTATAATTATCAGAGGAAAATGTTTAATAGTCACAATAAAATAAAAAATAGATAGTCTAAATAACCTAAGATGGATTTAACTTTATTATCTTTCAATACCAATGACCTAAACAATCCTAGCAGAAGATCAAATCTACTGAAATATTTAACACTGAACAAAACACAAATTGTCTTCCTTCACGAAACTTATTTCCAAATAAATGACAATTACAAATGGAATCCTAAGGAATATATGATATTGGTGCAATCCACTTATAAGCCAAAGGCAAAAGGTGTAACAATTTTATGGAAAACAAATGTGATTAACCCAGAAATCATTTATAAGTATGAATATAAAGAAGGCCTTTTGGCATTAGTTATAGTTAAATATAATAACAGAATATGGCCCTAGCCTATCTATACTGGTTCCCAGGCATTGGATCAAGAACTGTTAAAAACACTTGGATTTCATTTCCAATAATTATAAAGGCAACTTAATATTAGGAGGAGATTTTAGCTGTATATTTGATATTTCTGAAACTACAAATAAAAGACCGCTGCATACATCTGCTGTATCAAAAGCATTAAACAAGTGGGTAGAATAATTTCATCTTGTAGATACTTTCAAATTTAAAGAAGATAAATCTTTGTTGTTTTCCCATCAAGATCACAGATTTGGTACCCAAACTAGAATAGATAAAATATTTGCTGCCCATGACTTACACTCTAAAATCATTAATTTCTCAATCACTCCCTGACCCTTTTCAGACCACAATTCATTGATACTAAAACTTCAAAATGGGTACAAACCATTAATCATTAACTCCAGAATTCCAGCATATATAACTAAAATTAAAGAGTTTAAACCCTGGTTATTATCTGAATTGCAGTTCTTCTTAGATATTAATTACACCACAGAGATAAATAAAATAATGATATGGGACTCATTAAAAGCTTACATATATGATAAAACCCTAACTTGGCATAAAAAAATCAGAGAATGCGATTCTGAATTATTAGATCTACAATCCAAACTTTTATCAGTAAAAGCTGAAAAAAAATGAAAATGATTTGGAGATGAAAAAGAAAGTAGAATTATTAAACAATAAATACAACCAAATTCTAACTAAAACTAGTTTAGCTTTAGAAAAACTAAAAATGAATACCTTGGCTACTTTTCCCAAATATGTACATAATTTATCCACAAGAATCAAAATACAATCAAAAGCTAATAACACTAAAAGTATCTTCCATGAAAAAAAAGGGAAAATATCTTGGATATAGGTGACATTTTTGATACCTATAGAAATCACTATGTGGAACATTTCCAAAAAAGAAAATATACATGTTGATCAATTAAACCTAGATGAAAAATGTTCTGATATAAAAAAAATACCAGAAAAATTAAAACTAGGTCTGCAAGCACCCATATCCTACAAAGAAATTACAGATACAATAAAAGAAGGTACAAATAATAAAGCTCCAGGTATACATGGCATAATTATGGAAATATATAAACATTTTCCTTCAAAGATACTATCCCTCTTCCATAGAACTCTATTAGAAATTCAGTCACAAGCTTTAATACCACCCTCTTGGAGATATACCTTAATCACACCAATCCTAAAGGAAAACACCCCCCCCCAAACCACTGTACCTCATATAGACCTATATGATTATTAAATAATGACTATAATATATTTATGACAATATTAACTAACAGAATGAAAATACCACTATCCAAAACAATAAATAATGATCAAACTGGATTTATATATCATAGACACTCACATGACAATATTAGAAGGATAATTTCTCTTATAGATTATGTTAATAAAGAAAATAAAGAAACACTCATAACTGGCTTATATATATAGAAAGCCTTTGATTCCCTAAATTGGGACTATTTTAACTGACACATTTTACAGGACTTCAGGACTCCATTTCAATAAATCAAAATCAACATTTTTATTTTTAAATAAAAAAAAGAATTTCAGATGAAGGGGGATCACATTATAGGGAAACAAGAATCTAGCTTAAAATATCTAGGAATTGAGTTATGCAAGGATAATAATGAATCAGTCTCAAAAAACTACAATAATATCATCAATACAATTAAAATCTCTGGAAAAGTGGAACAAAATAATAACATTTGAAGATAGACTACAGTTAATAAAAATGTTTTTACTACCCAAGATTCTATATATAGCTTTGGAAATACAACTGTTACCAGAAAGGAATATACTCAAAGAAATAAACTCATGCCTAATAACATTTTTATGGTTTCCCAGAAGAATCAGAATAGCTATAACACATCATATCAGACCATAGAAACATGGTGGATTAAATGTTCCTGATATAGAAACATATATAAAAGCATCAATATCTAAAACAATCTCAGATTGGATAAGTCCAAATTATTCTGCAAATTGGAAAGAATTACTAGCTGTAATATCAATAAATTAATTTGATTTATAAAAAAAATTCAAATAACAGATAAAAACAATTTGCCATGGCACATATTATGTATTAGTATGCAATATAACATAACTAAGCCCACTAAAACTTGTATGCTTAATTATTACATTAACTCATTTAGGAAAATTATTAATGCAAATATAGATTTAAAAATCTGGTTTGATCTTTTAACACCATTCATACTTACAAAGAGCTAGCCACATAAAATATACAGATAAATAATTAATTCCTGGAACAGAAAGGATATATTTGTTGGTTACAATGTATCAAAGGACTAAAAGTTCTGGATATGCAAACAACAGAAACAACATACAAAATTCCACAGCAAGATTAATTAACTATGCAAAGCATTCTGATGTATTCGCAAGATTTATGCAGAATAATTAGTAATGCTTCATTTAAAGAAATACCTAAACTTACGAAATACATATGTGAAATCATATATGATTATGACATGGGAAATAGTATTTCTAAATTTTACGAGATATTGATAAATTATAAAACAACATCCATATCCTCAAATTGGAATTATATAACAAAAGGGCATTCATTACAGCTAACCGAAGAAAGTAAATCAAATATTTTATTATCAATAAAACATTATCCTTTACACAATACTGGAAAGTTTTTAATTGGAAATGCTTGCACAGAGCATTCTTAACTCCAGATAGAATTACTAAAATTAATTCTTTCACAAAGGGAATATGTTGGAGGTGTGAGCAAATACACAATGCATATTGGAATCACATTTTTTTCAACTGTGTTAAAATTAAGCCATTTTGGAATGGTATTAAAACTTTTTACAAGCTTTAATTAACTAATCATTTAACTTATCTAAAGCTCTAGTATTATTAAATGTATACAAAGGCCCTCATTTGAATGAGTCAAATATGTATTTGGTATGGACAATACTTGCAATCTCAAGGAAGTGTATAACAAGAAGATGGAATACAAGCACAATACCGACTTTAGAAGACTTCTACAGCCTACTGAAGACCACAACATTGTTGGAAATTAAAATTAAAGAATGAAGGATTCATCCTAAGCCACTTATTAACAATACATGGAAAAAAGTCTTATCATTGATTGACACTATACAATAACTGAACAGATATACTCTGATAACTGGATTGTTATACCTATAAAGTAATTGTATATATTGAACTCTGTTAGTGTCAGGCTGATGCAAATAGTGTACATAGTTACTAAGATGTTATATACAAATACTATGGAATTTATTCAACTGTATTTGAAAAATAAAAAAAAGTTTTGAGGAAAAAAAGAGTCTGAGATTCTTGAAGTAGATCATCCACACCTGCAGCTGGCAAGCCACCATGTTTTGCTATTATCATGTTGTGTAGTATGGGATATACAGTAACCATCTCTGATGCCTTTTCTGGTGTGTATTGTGCCAGTCATCTGAATCTTGTTTTCATCATGGCAAACACATGTTCAATGCTGTTTCATGTTATGGTGTGTGCTCTGTTGTATGCATCCTCAGCAGGGGTTCATGTGGTTCAGTATGGCATCATTAGCCAAGGCTCCAGTGGATACCTGCAGTCATCTTTTCTAGGAAGGAAAAAAAAACTATATTTAGTCTTTTTATTTACTGTTGGCAGGTCTAAATTATGATTATATCATAGCCATGGTGAAGTGCTTATTGACTAGTAGTCCATCAAGAATTTCAAACGTTGGAAAGAATCTCAGACCCTTTCCCTACATATAGCATCATCATACACACTACGGTGGTGTGTTGTCATAATATTAGTAATGAGACCATCTGCTGAGCACACCAGCTAATAACTGAGCAATGGCAACCCCTTTTTATTGATGCAGCATTCAGCATCAGGCAAAGTTGGGGTTTTAATTGGGGCATGGGTGCATTCTACTGTATTGATGACACAGAGGAATTAGTTATGGCACTGAACTGTTACATGGCAGTTCTGTGCTCTATGGGTATTGTTGGGAAGTGAATATATTCATCCAGTTTGGTGCATATTGCTGAAAAGAACTGCGAGAAGATGCAATTTGTAACTGTTTGGGATACTCTTACGGCATCTCCCATATACCACTGAAATGTCCCAGATACCAGTATACCTAGACTCGGGCACAATTTTGTATATATTGGTACTGGGTTATGCTGTAAATTGTAAGCATACATGTGTGGAAACACACATCCTGCACACAGCCCGCACCAGCTCTCTATCTAATCTGTATCTATAAATTATTTCCTGTTGAGAGAGCTGGATTAACTGTAACCTGACATGACACTGATCTGGCTACCTTCTGGTATGCATTTGCAGATCACCGTCTAGTATTGCTTGAAATAGCCCAGCCCACTGTAGTGCATTAAATACCAGTCATATTTTTTTAAAGTGGCATTTGAGAATTCTGCAGGATTCCCTAAGAATATGTGAATAAAGTGACATTAAGATAAAGCAAATATGGCCTACACTGACTGCTTTCAGAAAGTTGTCAGTGAAGCAGTTTGTCACATTAAAGTTGTATTGGGCATGCCCATTGTGTTTTGGAATTCTCCAGGCATGTGTGGAGCCCATAATTATCCTAAGCTGAATAGATAATTACTTGGGCTTGTTTTAACATATGTTATGAAATTGCATATGCTGCTGGTGTTCTTATATCTTCCTTTGCCATGCTGCGCTGTCAGCAACTTTCCTTTTTAATTTGGCCCCATACATGCATATAAATATAAATATAAATTTAAATATAAATATAAATACAGCTGATATCTGTGAGGGACAGACTAAAACATCCACATGACACAAGGTGGACAAAATACAGAGTAAAATACATTAGTTAATGACATAACTGTTCTCATACCAAGGGTAGCTAATACAAAAAAATGTGGTGTATCTATTTATTGCACATGGATAAAGAAAAAAATTGGTATGGTGCTAGAGAAAAAAAGAGGTTTCAAAATAACAGAAGGTGGTAGTATGCCCTTGTTGCTTCAGTTATTGCTAATACTACAGAAATCATAAAAATATCAAGCAAGTATGTTTTCTCAGTGTATTCTTTTCACACCAGGATTAAACATGAAATCGGATAGGGTTGGATCATTGTCTTATTTTTGTAAACAAATTTAAATAAGTAAAATAACTAACTAATTAACTAACTAACTAACTAACTAACTAACTAAATAAATAAATAAGATCAGGAATCAAGGATGAGATGGGAAGAGTAATCCATAAGGTACAGATCCAGCACTGAATAACAAACCCTTACAAAAAAGCATTATTGTAAATCAGTTCTCTAATGCTGGTGTCCAGTCACCTCATATCAGGGCTATCTAAGTGATTAACACTAATTTTCATATCTGTGCTATCTACTAATAACTATCAGGGTTTGATCCTGTGGTTGGAGAGAACCATATACTATTACCAAGGAAGGAGAGTACATATCTACCTACTTGGTCCTCTCTTGGTAGACCTTTTAACCTTTGCCTTACTGAATAAATTATTAAAAATAATGTATCCCCACATCAGGGCCTTTTCCAATGTACATTGTGAAAACACGGTAGTGGGCAGTAGGCACTATGCATTACTATAATTTGACTTCACTGATACAGAGCTGATGTGACTCTCTGTGTACCTATGTATGGCTTGCATAAGGTTAGAGCAACTGAACTACCTTGACCCTTGCCACTATGACATTTTTTCCATCTGTCCTGCTTTCTTAGCAAATTCTGGACCTGTATCAGACCTGTATCTTCCAAATGCTGCTGCCCTTGACATTCTTTGTTTGCCTGTTTGTTTGTTTACTTTTACTATGCTTCCATAGCATATGCTAGCATTTCTAGGGCTTACAATTACAAAACATGTGTTACTAATATTTTTCTGCTTTTTATTCAGCTGTAACCAACAGTTAAGCAGTCTTCTACCATTATGCCAAGGTGTAAGGCATTATACTCAGGGTTTTTGCAACTGAATTATATGGGCAGCTGTATTTTTGTTTGTTAACTGGGATAAAATACTGAACCACATGAACATTTTTAGGTTCAGCCTGTGGAATAAACAATGATAATATATACACTTTATGGCAGCCTTTAGAATACATATGACAGAATATGAATGAAATTTAATAAAGCTGTAATTGTCAATATTTTACACAATATATATAAACTTTACAGTTTAATGGTTCCTCTGTTGAATGGGAGTATAAGTAAAAATAAAAGAGGGGGTCCAGGAAAAGAAAGTAAAAAAGTGAGCACAGTTGAACTTTTAAAGTATTCAAAAATGAGGGGTTTAGTGAAATAAGCCACTGCTCATAAGTTTTCCTGCAGTATGGGTAATAAATATTTCAAATCATTTAGAATATCTGGTTGATGTTATGAAATTCTATGTGATGCTCTTGTTTGAAAAGCCTTGCACTGAGCTTCCCAAAACAGTGATTTTCTGAGAATGTGTCTGAATTTAGGATAGGATAACATGGATTTCAAATTTCTCTAAATGGATTATCATATTTGGGGAGCTTTGGCTGAAAATGAGTGACCTGTCTTATGCAATATACTATGCAGAGTATCCTAAGAGCAAATACGATCTAAGAATGGTGTCTAAGAAGGGGAAATGAGCTTAAATTAATTGGTTTGTAGATGACCTAAATAATAAGTAAAGTGACACACTTTTATAGGGAATCATTCTGATTTAGTTGCAGTGGAGCAATGGTGCTCTCTTTGACCAGGTAAATCTGCAAATAATATTGACAGTTTAATCCTAAGAGGATTTTTTTCCTTTTGTGGCGGCTACAATAAGAAGTCCATGTCTGAGTTGGGAAAGACATACGCCTACCTTGATTGTTATTCTTACCACATAGTGGAGGAAGAAGGACATTTTTGTCATCCAAAAATGCAATTATTAATTTGAGTTTTGATGATATAAATATGGTATTGAAAGTTAAGACTTTGATCCATCCAGATAAGCCAGTTTAAAATGGTTCCATTTCATTAAGGATGAACCAAATTTAAAAGACCATGCTCATGTTTGTTATTTAGTATTTGGGATTAGTTTTTGCTCAGCTAGGTAGTTAGTTGGTTTATTTATACAAATACTGTTCTAAGTTTTGAATTGTTGTGGAGGAAAAGGAATTTTCTCTATAAATTACAATATCGTCAGCATATACAATTATTGGGATGTATGAGAAGTCTGCAAGAAATTTACTGATGGACAGAGCCCGTATTTGGAGATCTTCGTACAGAATCTTATGAGAGGAGTACATTAGAACAGGTTGAAGGATGTGCCTGCATTTTACCAAGTCTGTGTTTTAAGATGGCTACAAACCATGTCTGATGCTATGCAGTAATTTACGTTGTTGTGTAGAGCAGAATACTCTGTACTCTTAGCACTAAATCCTTCTTAGATATCAGCAATAAATGGTTGCATCTCAATAATAGGATCATAGGAATTACAGTACAACTGAGCCTTGCTGCCTTTGAGAAGTAGGATACCCAGGAGAATTAGGCTTCCCAGTTAACAGAAAAATTTAAAGCATGCACGGACAAGGAAGGTTGCAGACATTTTGGATTATTACAGACTGAAAAAAGAACTGTTAGCTTGGGCTGGCGTGCCTCTCAAAACAGAATCTATAAAGTTTCAAAACTGGATAGTTAATACCAATAAAATGATGAGAATTAAGTTGTCTGATTTAAACAGTGATTTAAACATATCACTAAAAATAGAAGTACATATCATATTCAAAATGATAAATATTTTGGCTGCTGACAAAGTCAGAGCATTCCCATATAATTTATATAAATGGGCTTTTCAGAGTGATCATAACACTTGGTTATTATAACTGAAACATTGCTAACTAACAAAGCATTTTTAGAATTCAACAACCTAAGACTGTAATTATAAATGTGTAGATAGCTGGGAGCATCTAAAAATATCAGCAAGTGATCTTTTTAATGTGGGAAGAGGGGGCACATTTCAAAAAGTATATAGCTAGTTGATTTACTTAATACGAGTATCAATCAGGCTGCTAGAAATAAAAATATAAGTTATGTATCTTTCAAAATGTGATATCTAAGCAGTATGTTAATAACAAAACTGCACTCGTGATAATAAAATAGCTGTTAAAACAGCATAGTCTGCCTATTGTCTCTGTGCCATTACATACAATATTGTCGTATGAATGAATTGACGGGATTACTACATTTGTGAAGAGATGCGATAATAGAACTCCCTAATGTACTTCACACACTATCAACAAAACTCCACTATTTACATAAAAATAAAAAAACAGGCAGTGGCAACAGTTTAATCCAATAATACCTGTAGAAATCCAAACACCATTTATTAAAGTATTGCACCCTGCAGGCTTAGTTCAGAGATGTCTACAGTCAACAGGGGTGACTGTCACTAGTGCAGGCTACCAGTAGGTAAGATTAGAAGTTGCAGATGTGTATATATCCCAAATTATCATTGTTATGCCCACCTCTAGGTTATTTGTACACAGAATATAACTACTAAAAACTACCATGGGTATTTAAGGCTAGGATTTTTAAGATCCTCACAGATCAATAGTCTAGTAAGTACCTCTGAATCTATTCATTGAGAGAAATACTGACATTTATTTACGTAGCCATGAGCATACCTCTCAACTTCTTAGAGTAAGAAATCTAGACAAAGCCATAAATAAAAGTAGGACAAAGGCCAAAAAATAGTGACAATTTTAAATATTGCTTTTACAAGCTTAGAAATTTGATAGAATAACAGGTTTTGCATCAGCATGAATTTTCTGAAGGGTGTGAAGTCTGAAAATCATGCTGTCTGTCATTATTTTCTAACTTCAGTCTTTAATAATTTGCCACTAATTTGCCAGAAAACCACAATTTTCTGAAAATGGATGAAAAATATGAGGCAACAATCAGGACATTCTGCAAAAATCTGTACAGTTGAGAGGTATGCCCATGAGTGATAGAATGGCTTTTTAATGAATGGATCTATTAGCAGGGTGTAACTGTCTCAAGGAGTTTGTATAAGCCCTAGCAAGGATTTAAGAGTTTAGATTTTTTTCTACACAAGTTTAGTTAGAGCTTTTTTTTTTTTTTTTTTTTTTTAAGGGAAGAGCATTAGTTTTGGTCCTCAGATTTAAGGAATTTAAGGAAGACCTTGGTCCTAACATCAGGTTGAGAGGGCCACCAGTCTTTTGTCTGTCCAGGGCATCAGATGAACTAGCCATGGCTTTGCCTTAGCTCCTAATTTAACACATGATGTTACAATAGGTAACAATTTCCCCCAGTTCACAGTACTGATAAAACTTTGTGAGAGCACAGTTAAGTCCTTTGTGGTCTGAATCTAACACATTGCTGAAATCACACAGTTCTGGTTACACTCCTAATAAGATCGGAGGAGCAGAGCAGCCACAGTCTCACACACTACAAAGAACAGAGTTTTGAATACACTCCTAATAAGAAAGATGGGAACATCAAGGGGTCACACACTATTAGCAATGCATGCTCCTGTTTAAGAAAGAGGGTTTTATGTGTTGAAACTTCAAAAGAAGCAAAAATCTGCCTGTCATTAAAAGGGATAAAAGAATTGGTGTGTTGTCATAACCTTGAACTTAGTATTTACAGATAACTTTTTTTAAGTTAGTTAAATAAGGCATTACAAAAACAAACAAAGACAAAGGGGAATCTGTTTTTAATAGAAAAAAAAACTGCTGTTACGTTAGTGTGAGAAGTCACTGCAGAAACTGAAAGGGAACAAACCTTAGTATATGTACTAGCGTCTTCTCAAAACGTTCTAATGATTAAAGCAATGAAGTACGACTGTGTGGAGACAAATGAAAAAAATCCATATTGATAAAGTCACTAGCAGAAGAAAGGAAACCTAAACAGAATCCTAAGTTGTAATCTGTATGGAAAAAATAGAGGGCTACTCAAATGCATGACTCTCAGTAGCATTTATCATTTTATTCTCAGATTCTCATTTAGCTATGACAATAACTATTATGTCTATTTAGAGTAAGCATACAACTCCAGGCAGGAACTCATTAGTTTATGACTTCCAAGGAAGGGAAACTTGAAAAGCTACAAATACCTTGCTATGTTGGCTTCTTCTGCACCAGAAATCTCAAATGTCCCAAAGTTGCACTCACAATAACTATCCTCTGCAACCTCAAAAACACACTACAAAAGTAATACTCACCATAACACATTCAGCCACATCTCAACTTCCAAGCCCATAAGGAATACCACAACACAAACCAATATTTTAGTCATAAAATAGTCAATTGAGAGATGCACAGATGTGCCAGTCACCAGGCTGAGTAATGATGAATCATGGCCAGTTGTCTATCAGGGCCAGGATCTCCCAGATTGTGCACACACTCAGATCACTATACCAGATGTGCCAGCATGACTCACTCTTAGTCCATGTGGGTGTAAATGATGTCTGACATACCTCCATGGGCTACATGAAGAGAGACATATTGGAAATCTTGGACAATGTGTTCCCAAGCCAGAGCCTAGCATTGAACAACATTCTATCTTCTCAAGGGTGATGACATAATATGAACAGAAGATATTTGACTTTAATAATTTGCTTAGGGGATACAATATTTGTCAGTATGGGAGAATATGGTTGACATACAATGTTGTTTTGCCAGGAATGGTCTGCACTTGTCCTTTCTAGATTTTTGAATATTGGATAAATATTGGATACATTTTTTTCACCCCCATAGTGCCATTTTTAGGTATTGCCAACCTAATAAACCTTCTGACATAGCAAAACCAATGAAAAAATCTAAAGGTGTTACTGTTCAATGACAAGAGTATAAACAAGAAACTCCACTCCCTGCAAGCACTCCTCGCCCTAGAGAAGGCATCTGTGCCATTATTGAAACATGGTTTAAAGCTGCAGAGAGCAGCCCAGCATAATACGTTCCACACATTTAGACCAGCTACTGCACAGGAAGGGGCAAAGGTTGTTGTGTCTCAATTTACATCAAAAAGAAAACATCTTAAGACTGGTCAGACAGTATGAAGTGCTTGGGCTTCTCCATTTACAAATTACCAAAGGCAAAATCCTATGCCATATTCTTGCAAGCTATAGGTCCTTCTCTATGGTCCAAGAAACTGACAGCACATACTTAAATGACTGGAGACACTCCACATTCAACCCAACACCTTATTCATGGGCAACTTTAACTAAAGCACTATAAGTTGGAGATCATGCAATCCCAAATATGCAGGCCCAGAGATACCTGGACTTTGTAAACACAAGCACCCTGAACCAGCTAGTCTGTATGCC
The DNA here is from genome assembly GCF_019279795.1 of Protopterus annectens. Classification (NCBI taxonomy): domain Eukaryota; kingdom Metazoa; phylum Chordata; order Ceratodontiformes; family Protopteridae; genus Protopterus; species Protopterus annectens. The sequence goes on along the minus strand of NC_056730.1, from coordinate 632,109,222 downwards.
CAGTAGGGGTGCTAATATCCTTGGCCTAGTGCTCACAAACATGTAAGAACTTTGACACCCCCGAGTGAAGTCATCACTTGTCAGGTCAGACCATAAGGCTGCCTTCCTTGAAATAAAAATGATACCCATAACCCTAGCTAATCCTAGAACTTTTATCAATTATTCTAAGGTAAACTTTCTACTATTAAGTGACACTCTTTCAAAATTTCAGTCCCCTCTAATCATGAGAATACAGCAGCCTATATGCAGAATTCTTCACAAAAATCTTGTATAATAATGCTAATGTCTACATAGAGACAGCTGTGCCTATCCAGAAAATCACAGGGGAACTCAAAAAACAAGCTTCCTTGGAGAAATCCTAACGTCAATAGTTTGGATTGCAAAACGAAAAATTTGTGGCAAAAATTAGGAACTGCAATGCTCAGCAAGGTAAAAACTCCCTCATCGATCTAAATAATCAACTCAGGGGGCTAATGAAGCCTACTAAATTCAAATATGATGTAGAAATAGCCTCTCAGATCAAGGACAATTAGAAAGCTTTCTTTAGCTATGCCATCAACCTCAAATGCAATACAGAGCAATTTGCCAAACTAATTGCAAATGAAGCCACCTATACTGAGCCAGAAGACATATCAAATCTACTGGAAAACAAGCTTAGCTACAAACCCCCCCCCCAAAAAAAAATAAAATCCTCAGGAAATACCCACAACCATATCTTCCCCAAACTATCAATAGGTAATAGGTCCTCAATGCACTCTCCAAGGCCAAGAACATTGGATTGATAAGCCTCAATAATATCCGAGAATATCTCTTTAATAAAATGAAATACAACTTGTCAGAACCTCAAGAATCACTATTTAACTGTAGCTTATACTTACTCGTCTGGTGGACTTTTTGGAGAAGCTCACCAAAGCAATGCATGAGAGCAAAAAGGAGCATGCAGCCTACCTTGATCTGGCCAATGCATTCAACACATTTCCCCACAGTGGCATTGTACACAGACTAATGAAATTAGGTATAAAACAATCTCATGTCACCCACTGAAAAGCCATCTGTCTCAAAGACAGGATCCAAGAAGTTAGGATATTCTAGTGGAGACCCTCAAGGCTCATTGGTAGGGATGCTACTTTTCAGCATCTATTTCTCTGAAGTTAAGGCCAACATTAAGGGCCTCTGGCTACAGATTACTACAAACCAGGCACAGTGATAAATTTATTTATCTATTTTCAGCAGAGACCTGGGGAGAAGCACTCCAGATACATGTCTTTGGATATATGGGAGGAAACTGAAGTACCCAGAGGAAACCTACATGAATGCAGGGAAGACATGCAGACTCCACACAGAACATACCCCAGCTGAGAATCAAGCCAGAGAACCTCTTGCTGTGAATGAATGGTGACTTGGGTTGTTTTCCTGCATCATTCTGCTGTGTAACCCATAAAATCATCAAAAGATACAAATATCCACCTAGAAGGCCCAACAGACTAATAAGTGGTGCCAGAGCAACAGTCTAAAACTCAGTGCCAAGAAATGCATAATAGTATCCTTTGAGGAAAATGCTACCCCTAAAAATTGCCATATTGATAATACAACCCAAAGAGTAGACACAGTAGTAAAGGTGCTGGAAATGCATATACATAGTTTTGATTACCATGTGTCTTCAGTACTAAGGAAATATTTCTATGTCATGCAACTTATAAGCAAGGGTATGGCATCTACGTCCAAGGACATCACAGTTGCATTGTACTTGGCCTTCACCAGACCAGTCATTGAGTACAACAACCATTTCATTATGTATCTGACATAATATGTGCAACAACTGGCATATCCACAGAGGCTGCTCTCAAAATGAATACAGGGCATAAACAATATGTCATATGCAGACTGCCTCAAAGCTCTATCCCTGTGCTCAATCTCCTTCAGACTTCTGAGAGATCATCTATGGCTGGCCTAAGTACCATCCACTTATCTCATTCTGATGGACCTATTGCACATCTACATAACAAACAGCATCAGAATTATCAAATCTAGGGCCTAAACCTTCTTTGCCACATAAACAGAACATGTTGGAGGGACAGGTATGTGTCACAAAGACTACCCCTTCTCCAGAACAGCTATCATATCCACGTGAAGGAGAGTTATTCCCTAATACAAGTATAACTTGGACCATTGGATGGTGATAGGAAATTTAACCCTGGTCCGGCACCTACATCTCTATTAGAGAGAGGAAGCCTGCAAATGCTTGACTACCCATACACAAGCCTACATATACCCCTTAAAATATCCCCAGGGTATCAAAACTTGTCAGATACATTTGGGAAACATGGCTAGGCTTAAGAAGGACCCCTGGGGTTGTTAGCTTATTAATCACCTGTGAATCTATTACGTGATGGAAGAGTCAGAAGGATAAATAAGTAAAGGGAATATTGTGAACTGTTATACAAATCACACATAGTGCACACAACGAAGCTGAATAGCACTGAACTCATATATAATGTGACAATTCATCCATGTTTCACTCACATGGGGCAGTGCAGGGATCATTTTGTAGAAAAGAAAATATAATCTGAAGTAAGGGAATGCTGCTTAAAGATCATGTTTAAAGGTTTTCTTAGCACTTTCTTTCACTGGAGACTGTCATCATGTAAAGCTGTCTTTTTGATTCTAAAATATACACAAAAACAGCATAAGTATTGCAAAACTGAAATTATACAAGAACAGTTGTGTGCATGATCTTTAAGGTATAGCTGGCCTTAATTATAAATGTAGAATTTGTGAACAGTTAGTTGCAATGATTTAGGCTACAGATGAAGGCAGGCCACACCTGCAAAACAATCATAACTCATGATGATGGTGAGGAGCTTATTCAACAAAGCACATGGTTATTGCATTGTTTTCACTACTGGTGTCCATAATTCAGGGTGAAGGATACATCTTCAAGTGCTTGCTACATCAGCTAAGTGAAGTGATGTACGTATTATATAGTAATATAATGTGATAATGGAGATATTAATATAGCATCTAATAGAAGCGACATACATAATGGAGGACAATGACAAGGCAGGTCATGCAATGTCGGCTATCATATAACTGTGACATTAAGTACTTTTACTTTGTGTGCAAAGCCTATGAAATTTATATGAGATTTAAGGCGAGTTCATTTTTAAAACAGGTGATGGAGACAGATGTGACATTAAAAATAATGGAATAACATGGACATATTTATGGTTATGGACTAGATTCTATATGAAACAATGGCAGAATAGTGGAAAGTCACCACCATCAAGCAACACTAACTTAATTCTAAACTCTTTGTCTTCCAGGGGAGAGTGTACTCTCAAAATTAAATATCACTACGCCACTGGTACAACTGCAAAGTATACCAATCACTCAAAGGCAAGTAATGAGATTTATTAACCTTCTTCATTAATGAACTGCATATTTTTTCACATTGCCTGAAAATACTAAGCCTGTGGTAAACCCAAGTTCATCCAATGCCAGCCATCGCCACAGTTCTACTTTATGTCAGCAGTGGTACTGTAACTATTTATTTTGTGTGCAGTACTAGTGCTGCTCTATCTAATTGCGGATCTACAAGTCTCCACAGCTATCCAGACCCACATCGCCACCTATGTGAGAACACTTGGATAACAGGTAAAAAATCATTCTTCCATCTGAAATGGCAAGGTGGGCATACTGTTAAAACACAGCCTGTGTTGTTAAACGAACTGATGTAATGAAGTTCATAATGAGGTGTATTATAATCACATTCAAATAAAACTGTATGTTCCACTGTAGAGAGAAAGTGATGTACCACAATACTTAAGAAGAGCTAGGCCTGTCTACAAAACACTACTGAGCAGCATTCATTTAGGAGGTCATTAGTCATTTACTGCCCAGCTATTCCCTTGAAGGTCAGTTTGCTAGTGTGCCATTTTTTTTTTTTGGCTCTCAGATGTCTTTGACTCATCTGTGATTGCCTCACAGAAGGGAAGTCAGAGATGAGCAAAACCTCATGATAAAAATCACTGAGAAAAAGTGTTTTTGATAGGAGAAAGCACTCCACCTCCCCCAGTGGAGGAGGATCTGCACCATTGCATTCCTTCTACATGTATATAGCAACTACATAGTCACATCATCATGGGAAAGGAGAAATACCTTTTATGCCAGCAGTACATCCCTTTGTTGAAAAGCCAGCAGGTCACATAATAGAGATCAGACAAAGTGATACAAATGACTAGTGCTCCAAAAACAAACCTGGATGTCAGAATTTCCTCTTTCTCATGATGGTGTGTCTTTGGAGCTAACATATATAAGTAAAAGGAGTGTGGAAGGACATCCCCCAAAACTGTATGCTTTTTTCTGAATTTTGTTTAGATCCAGATTTTTAATTTAAAATGCAATTTACATTTTAGAGCTTTCACTTATTTCTGTTCATATTTGTGTGAGGCAGTAAAAAATGAGTAGCTAACTTGTCAGGGAACCTACATAGAAAGGTTAGTAAAAGTAGGGCAGTGGCTTTTCTTTTGACAGAAAGAAAAAAATACTTCTAAGGGACATTACCTGAAATATCAAATTTAGTGTTGGATTTTTTTTCAGTTTGAAAGATGAGAGGTGTAGTGTATACTGACAGTGCCCAAACATTTAAGGTATTCATTAAGTGAACTGAAAAGGTAATGACTACAAAGACTGACTGCAAGTACAATGATACAATGATTAAAATGGGAAAAGATTAGAAATGTAGGGGTCTGCATGGCTGTACCTAATGGAAAATATCCTCTTCACAAATCAGTTTTTTTTTTTTTTTTAGTGAAAGAGTACTTAATGATAGCTGGAGATGAATCAGGGAGAACAAATATGGGTCGAGGTAGCTATATGAGGCAAACTGCATTATTTGATGGATTTTGCAGGTCAAAAACATTTTTCTGTGTTGTGATTTCAAATTCATGTATGAAAGTGCAAGCACATTATATGGTATTAACTGAAATGAATGCTGACTCGGTTGTTTTCCTGCATCATTCTGCAAAAAATTTAACATACATGCAAAATGTCCACATAAAAAGCAAAATGTGCACTTAAGAAGCCCTCTGGATTAGCACCATGGCTGGGCATTTGGTGGAAAATTATTTTCTCTCTCTACTTTCTATCGACTCCAGTCTACAGTCGAGTATTACAAAAATTAATTTAGCACCTCATTCCTGTTTACACCAGGCTTTATCACACACTAGCAAAGCTGTATGAAGATTAAGGACTGGGCTGAGTGTTCCTATGTCTAATATAATTTATACTGAACGAAACATTCTGTTTTATGCATCAGTGCAAAGATTATTTTTTTCCCAATTAAGCTTCTTTACTATTTTGTTCCAGGAACTGTGACAATAAACAAAAGCAGATTGAGAAGGTTCCTCAAACAGATGGCAACTTCTGGCAGATACTTCTCTAATGAAATAAATATGTTTTCATAATGTAAATCACACTAGCCATGTTAGCAATTATCATTTATTTACATCTCCAATCAAAGAAATCTAAAAGTTGCAAGGAATGTGGTAAGCTACTGACCATGGGAATCTTCTCGCTCCTGTTATTAATCACAGACTAGCTGGAGAAATAAGAGAACAGGCAACAATCTGCCTGAAAACCTTTTCAAAGGAACATGACTAAGACTTAAGGAATATAAGTAGGTTATACTAGCACATTACGTTTGAGATTTCTTTGAGAATGGGGCTTGATCTCAGAAGCAGCTAACACATACAGGACTTTGTCAAATGCATACTTTATCAATGGGTGTATGAAGTTTCACAACCTTCCGAAATGACTTGCGGTCAGAAAGTGCTATAATCAAACCTGATATGGCTGACCATAGCATTATGTGTGTAGCTCCAGTTTCATCATGTTTGTGCATCTGTGGAGCTGGTATATATAAGTAAGAATGGGGGCAGGTTGTGGAATCCCTATATTACAGAGTGTGGAAGGCAGACACTTCCATGTGAAGCATTTTTGGTTTTTTTTCTGTTTTGTTTATTTAATGTGCTTCTCTATGTTGGAGTTTATGTGTTTGAGGTTTTTGTTTTGTTGACTGCAAAGAAAGCAATATGCTTTCTTTTTTTATTTTGCTTTATTTTTTGATGTTCCGTCGTCAATTAAATTTGTCTCAATTTAGTGGACCTTTGACTTCTAGAGACACAAGCAATGAAACAGTTTATTGTATGAAAAATATGTTCTTTAATTACATTCAAGGAATGTAGTAACAGTAATTAACAAAAATGTCATAAATATAAATAAGCATCATATTTCAATGCAAAAACCATGAAGTCTTCTTGAAAAAATGGAGATTGCCAGATTTCTGAAGATCATCTTCCACCATTTTGCAAAAATCTGGATACACTATTAAAAACAGTAACCATAACTAAAGAAACTGCCACAATTTTTAAGAAAGGCACATTCTCACTATTTATCCAAAATTACAGTATTCTTATTAACACTTTTAAATATAAACCTGTACATGTCTTATAAATTACTTAATTTTTTTGCAGAGATGTTTTACAAATATTATTTCAGATGGAAGGGGATACTATCTGTTGTGTATTGTTATCAGGAATGTTCCTAGGGATTACAAAAGAATCCAATGACCAGTTATGAAAGCAATGGCCAAACGTCACTGTTTTCACGATGCAGGAAAATGTGATTCAGAGACATGTTAGCCACACTCTGATATATCCTTTTAGATTTGCCTGTCCCTCATACATCAAGGATAATTACAGAGTCAATAATATCAGACATTAGATTTTCATTCTTTTTATTGTTCGTTAAGTGCATTCTGATGCTAAACCTGCTGCTCTATTAACTTTTGTATGTGAGTGCAAGTAATAGTTTAAAAATTATTGATGGTGTCATTTAGTACTCCTCTCACGTTGTCCTGAAATCCCCTCCCTCCACATGGGCGCACACCCATCCCTGTCACCTGTCCTTGATTTTACAGACAGCTGCTGCTGTTGGTGCTCATACATGCCCTTTCATTTGTAAATCACCGATCAATGTAATCAGTAAATATTGACAGACATTAGAGTAACATACTTTTTATTACGTAAAAAATTCCTAATTAAATCTATCTCATTGGTTAACATAAGGGGTTAAGGCTCCTATTTACTGTGTCAAGAGAGCAGACTTTGAAACTCCCCACTTTTTATTTTTTTTCCTTTTCAAACACTTAAGAACTATCACCAGTGTCTAGGGGTGGGGAAGAC
>NC_056730.1:632026978-632099478 GCF_019279795.1 Protopterus annectens | reverse complement strand
GAACCCCAAAAAGTGCAGGGTTAAGCAAGAAATCCATGTAGCCAGTCAGGTAAAAAACATATTTTAAAAGACTATCTAAAAATAAATCATGATAAATATACCAGGCTAATAAAAAAATGAATTCTAGTGCATTTCTTTGAACAAAATATTTTATTTTTTCAAAAAATGTACACTGTGGTGTAAATGGTTCATAGGATTCTAACAGATATTTTGTATGTGTTAGGATGCTACACTAAGCAGTTATTCCATACTTGATTCCATAATTAAGGACTCAACCAAACTTAAACTGGCATATGTTAATGAGGACTGGCAGATCCCTATGCCCATGTGGAAAGGTGAACTGGGCTCACAAAGTGCAACAGTTCAGAGTTTTTCATTGTAATTGCATGCCAATGTAAATGCTCCAAACTACATTGAACACTACTGAAGTCAATGTATGGTTGCAGTACTGCTACAGTTACAGCTGTCAGAGGGGCTTAACACTGAAAACAAGAAATGGTGGGAAGCCACACTGCCAGCAGTACCAAGCCCCACATAAAGGTGCAGCTGTACTGCAACAGGAGGAGAATCACTGGAATCATTGGGGAGGGGGGATGCATGAATGTCATGCACATATGTAGTAATGTGCTATGCAAATTTCCCCTGATTTTCAGTGAGGGTTACTCAAACTCTAAATTTCATTAAGTTTTAATGACTGCATGGATGGATGGTTTTGTGTAATGCAAGCTGTTCCCTGGACTCCTCAGGGAGTGGCTCACAGTGTCCTGTAAGTAAAGACAGTAGGGAAGAAATCTATCTGCATGCCCATCATCTTGTAAGAAAAGCATTATTGGTTCTCCAGTTCAGCTAATGAATGGCAGTCATGGTAAATGTCATGCATGTATTCTCCAGTCTGTCAAACAGGTGCAACTAATGTACAACACTACCACTTGAATGTGTAGCTTAATATCTGTAGTACCACAGGTGTCAGAAAGCTTTGGATGAACTTGGGGCTGTCAAGACCTTGTCAGAGACCACACTATACCAGAAAAAGGTAATATATATTGTTACCAGAAAATATTTCAGAATGTCCTTATCATAAAATGTTTCAGAATCCCATCACTCACTCAGAACGTAGATGAACGCCTCAACATTCAGTAGCTCAGCATTGCAAGGTATTTTGTATGGTATGTCTCACCTCTGAGAATGATCCAGTATTATGGCATGCAGAGGAGTAATTCAGAATTGGAGTAGTGTTGAAGATGGCTGAGGCTCACTTCTAGTCTACCCCAATCTTTTTTGGAATCAGGCCCCTTGCTGGGGAGCTATGCTCATTCCTACAACCATGAATTGAATTAAGATGGTAAATGCTGAGTGCAAGAATAAATGAATAAAATGATTAATTCATTAAGGAATACACAGATAGCATTTTGTTGGTCATCTACAGGAACTATATCACCCATTATTAAATATTTTATTTACTTAATGAAAGATAAACTATTTAGGACACAGGGGTGCAACGGTAGCATTGTTGCCTCACAGCAAGAGGTTGTCTGCTTTGATTCTCAGCTGGGGTTCTCTCTGTGTGGAGTCTGCATATCCTCCCTGAGTTTGTGGTGGTTTCCTCTGGATGCTCTAGTTTCTTCCCACATTACAAAGACATACGACTGGAGCATTTCTTCCCGGGCCTCCGCTGAAAATTGGCTTCATTCCAAGTTGGACTTTCCCGGTTAACAAATGTTAAATAAATACATAAAAATAGTTATTAGGGGTCCAGATCACAAATCAGTAGAGGAGTGAACATTGACAGCCTTTGTTATCCCATTCTGGCTATGCTGAACTGTGAAATCATCACAGTGGTGGGGTTCATCTCAGTCAAGATTCTAGCTTATTGAATCTTGTTACCTATTTTGAGAATAGCTTGGCCCTATCCAAGGACTCAGTAATGCCAAAGTGTACAGCCAGTGTTCACTGCAGAACTGCTCCACTTGTATGTCAGACCTGGTATCAATGGCAAGGAAATAGCCTGAAATACCAGGTCTGACATATAGATGGAGCTGCATGGTTCTGGGGATGAGTACTGTAGAAGCATCCCCTCTAGGTTATACTGGTAAATGTAGGCATGTTGGCCATGGCACACAGTATGCAAGATGATGAAAAAATGTAGGGGAAGTTTATCTATTTTTAAAATACAGGACACTGTGAGCTATCTCCTGAGGAGTTCAGGGAACAGCTCGCTTGACACCAAACCATGCACTCATACAGTCCCAGGCTGTTCTCGAAATCCTAAAACCTGCCACACAGCTCCAACAGGAAGAAGTACAGAACTAACTCAAAAAACAAGCCACCCTTATGGAATTACAAAATCAACAGGCAGTATAACAGAAGGACGAACAACATAGCAAAAATTAGGAGTTTTAGCACCCAGCAGGATAAAAGCACTCTCATCAAACTAAACAAACAACTCAGAGGACAAATTAAGCATACCAAAGACAAATTTGAGGTAAATTGGCCCCCTCAGGCCAAGGACAACCACAAAGCATTCTTCAGCTATGTCCACAACCTCAAAAGCAATACACAATTGTGTGCAGAGCTCATTGTAAATGGAGCCACCTATACTGAGTCAGATGATATAGCAAACCTAGTGGCTGATAAATTCAGCTCCATCAAATATAACTTCCTCTGCTGTCACTAGGGAACAGGTCCTTAATGCTCTCTCTCTCTCTAAGGCCAAGGACACTGCATTAATGGGCCCAGATAATATCCCAGGATGCCTTTTAAATAGCATGAAATATGACCTATCTGGAATTGCTATTTAACTGTAGCATCCAAACAGGCTTCATGTCTCATGAATGGAAAATGGCAAATGTCATCCCTCTGCACAACGGTGGGCCATCTACAGACCTCGGAAACTACAGACGCATAAGTCTCACTAGTCTTATATATAAAACCATGGAAAAAATGATCATAGAAATGCTGAAAATGATACAGTAAATCTCCAAACACTGGACCCAATCCAGACTGATTTCATCATGTGCAGGTCATGCCTACTTAACCTGGTAGATGTTTTTGGGAAGCTCAGCCAAGCAATGGATGAGGGCAAATGGTTCACACTGCCTACCTTGACCTGACCAAGGCATTTGACACAATATCCCACTCAGGCATTGTTGACAAACTCATGAGGTTAGGTACAAACCCATATGTCACCCAGTGGATAGCCAACTGGCTCACAGACAGGACCAAGAGAGTTAGAATTGGGGAGTCCACCTCTACAAAGAGGCCAGACACAAATGGAGTCCTTAATGGATCTGTCCTTTTTGACATTTTTGCCTCTGAAGTCAAGGCCAATGTCAATGGTCTCCAGCTGACTAAATTTGCAGATGATTGCAAATTAAGATTTGTCATTGAATCCCACACTAATGCAAATGTCCTCCAAGAAGGGTTGACACAGACAAATAATTTGTGTTAGAGCCATGGACTAAAACTAAATGCCAAGGAATGCATAATAGTATCCTTTGGGAAGTAATCCACCCCTGGTAACTATCACATTGACAACACACCCCTTAGAGCTGACCCAGTAGTCAGGGACTTAGGGACACACATAGACAGTAACCTAGACTTGACTATCATGTCTACAGTAGAGAAAAAAATCATTTTATGTTGCAAAACTTATAAACAAAGGTATGGCATCTAGGTTCAAGGAAGTCATTGTTCCACTGTATTCCGCATTCACCAAACCTATCATTGAGTACAATGTCCCCTTTGGTAAGTACCTAACCAGGCATGTCCAACAACTGGAACGCCCACAGAGGTTCCTCACTAAACAATACAGGGTGTAAGTAAAATGTCCTATACAGACCACCTCAAGGTGCTATGCCTGCATTCTGTTTCCTACAGGCTGTTGAGGGGAGAGCTATGCCTGGTATACAGGGCATTGACAGACCCCACTCTGAAGGACCACCTGTACATCCACAAAACAAGCAGCACCAGAATTACCTATTCTAAAAACTTAAACCTTGCCTGTGATATAAATAGGACCTGCTGGAGAGACAGGTATTCGTCCCAGAGACAACCCCATCTCTGGAACTGACTCTCAACCATGTGAAGCAGAGCTCCTCTCTAACCCAATTCAAGTGTAACTTGGACAATTGGATGGGGAACAGGAAATTAATCCCAGGCTCAGCACCTGTGTCTCTAATGGATACAGGCAACCTTTAAATGGTTTCTCTCTGAGGCCCTTGCTTGTAAATGTTTCATCTCCTAAGCCCCTGCTTACACTTATCAAGGGTACCAGAACTTGTCAGAGATTTAGGATGCATGGCTAGGCTTAAAAAGACCCTTATGGTCATTAGCCTAGTAAACACCTATAAACCTATGAACATATCAATTGTATACTGTGCTCTGTACTGCAGGCAGTCTGATTTCCCATTATGCACTGCTTGTTGTATACAGCCCCACGTTTACATTCTGTTTCTGCTTCCTGAGCCCATCCCTTTGAATATAATGGTTTCCATTAGTTCTGCTCTGGACACTGTCAAACCTCATCAAATTGCTACACTACATTAATTTGGCATTTGGCATAGCAAGCCTGATTACCTGATTAGAACTGAATAAAAGAAAATAAAAGAACAACTGTCCCTTCTTGATTGAGCCAATATATAAAGCAGTAGCATTAAATAACATAAATACACATTTATTGAGTACTTTTCTCCAATGAATAACACAGATTTTTAAAGTAAATTGTATTGATTGGAAAAACCTTATATAAATGAGTATTTATACTATTTCACATTACTTCTTTGTAGTGTGGCTTAGTCATTCTACAATATTGGAATATTCTCCTTGATAGTATTTTAAAGTAAGATGATCAGAATAAAGAATCTAGTATGTGACTATAAAGAAGGCAAGCAACATTTCTTTTTTTTTTTTTTTGCAGAAGAAATACATGGTTGTACTGATTATTAAATGAAAGAAAGCAGAACATAAGATATATTTTATTTGGTAGTATAAAACAATACTTATTGTACATAATGTACAGATGTTAAATTGGGTGTTCTTTCTTGTTTCTATTACTTCTGCCTTATGATGTAGCATATATGATCAATCAGTACCTGTAGTGTAATCACACTAATGTTAAAATGTTTTGTTTTGATTTGTATTAATTTGTGTACAAAGATGGAAAAATAAAAAAAAGAAAAATATTGAAAAAAAGAAGTGACACGTGCAGTTCATTTGTTTTTTTAGTCTATTTTAATAGCATCGATCCACTATATTGGTATTTTCTTTTGTTCTTACCACTTTTGTAATGGGGCATAGGACTCAGGCACTCCCCATTAGTTTATATGCTGAGGTGGGGCTGGAAAAGAATTAGCTTTTTGACTTTCACATGGAGTAAATGTTCAGTGTAGCATGTTACTGCATGTCCGGATATTTTTGAAATCTTGCCATGAATGTAACTAGGGTTCAGTGTAGCTGTATTCTTATAATTGTTTTAATCACTGACATTTTATGGTATGTATTTTGCCAAATTAGTTTTTTAATACATTTGTTACAAACAATCCATCCCCGGGATTCATGAAGCTCGGCGCAAGGCCTGCGTTAGGCTTGCGCCGACCGTGCGGTGTGAGGATGGCGCAGTAGCGCCAAATGCATAGTAATGAAGGCGCGTTGCCGACACAGCCATGTGCACAGGAAAGGAGCACAAGTGCATAGGGCATGTCGAAGTGCCGCATGGAGGCGTGGAAACGGCAGCTGTCGATGTGCAACCTAAAATTCTTGCATATAACAAGTTGCAAGATAGTAACCATGTCAGTGTCCCTGGATACTGAAACGTATGCAAAGCATGCAAGAAAGTACCTGCGAACACAAAGTGATGAAGCAAACAGAAATGCACGGTAGGGAATAACGGGTCCCTATCCCGCAAACAAATGACATGGAAGACCGTGTGGCCGTAGTCCAATGCAGTGTAGATAGCCATACCAAGTGGAAGTGAAACGCATCATATATTAGTGATCTGTCAGTAGGTACGTCCAGCCCAATGGTGAGGGTCACCATTGGACCCATAATGTGAGGGAGAGTACACAGCTGGGCAGATGTGTCCATAACAAAATACACGAGAAATGTAGATATCTAGTGACCGTATGTCCGAATTATATCCCACAAGGCATGTAATAGTCACATAGAAAAGGTATGTCTGTATTTCACATACCAAATGTGATAGGAAATAGAATAAGCATGTGAACGAAACAGAAGGAGCATGCAAACAGCCACAACAATAAGGACACATGTAGGCTGAAAGGAACTGTATTATCCATACCATTGACTAGGTTTACCACCTGTCCCACTTTGCGAGCGACAGTCCCTCTTTGGGCAGTTGTGTCCTGACACCTGTAACAATGGCAAATGTCCTGAGATTATAGGACAAAATTATTCCCTATACATTATGTAATAGCTGCATTAAACAGGTTTTCTGTATCTAAATTACATAAATATTATAAGAAACAGAATAAGCAACTGAACTGCTACAAGAATAAGCTTTTATATAGGCAAGAAGTCTAAAGTTCTATCTTGTGTACTGACCGTGGGTATGTGTCGGACTGTAAAATGTGATGTGTGTACCAAAAATGTCCCACTTTGGCCAATTGAAAAGGTGGCAACCCTACCGTCGACTGTGTTGAGGTGTTGTCCACTACAGTCGGATATGTGTACGGAATATATCCCATCCTGGACATAGGAAAAGGTGGCATCCTACCAATGAGTAAAACAGGCCACCAAAATCCGGAAGTCAGCAGTACAAGCCGAACTTGTCAGGATGTGTCACAGTCGAACGGGTAGTACCCGGGTATACCAAACATGTAATGAAAGGGAAGTATGGGCATGAACCTATGTGCGTGAGGTATAGCATGCGGAAAGCAAACATGGCAGGGTAGTCCACACAACCATACAGGTACCAGACACATGTAGGGTATTCAATGTGTTACTCTGGCCGTGTCATGGGCCAACAACCAAAGCACAGATGTATGGGGTGTGAGGAATCTGTGTGTGTGGGGTGGATAGGTAATGGTACAATCCTCTAAGGCGATACTGTGTCGTATGCAGAATAGGTGGTGTATGAGGGAGCAGCGGGTGAAGCTGAAAGAAACACAAACACATGTATAAACAGCTGCAATACAAACAGACAGGCCATACTGTAGAACACAATCCCACAAACAGATGAATATAGAAATGTGCGATACAAATGTATAGATATGTCACCGGCGCATACCCACAGATTGGTCCTGATGGAACTGGCCATAACAAATGCAACACACCTGGATGGAACTAGCCATAACAAATGCAACACACCTGGATGCATAATGGACTACCGAGCACCCCCTCCACATCACACAACCCGCTCCCGTACCTGAACATCCACCAAATCCAGCCATACTTGGCCTACTGGTGTGGTGCAACCACAGCTACACATAGTGACCACTACGCATATGTAGTAGGTAGTGTCACCCTAGGTGGTTGCAGGATTGCACACGACCTCAGCACATTTTTGTAACTCCAAAACGATGTTCGGTATACCTCTTGTTGTGGATCGGTACAATTTTTGGATATCCCTCATGGGATACGTAACCTGTGTAAACATTAGAACGGAAGACACGAAGTCCAGTCCTGTAGATATCTGGACAGAAATTGGAATGTGCATTAGAGGTGTACGACACTGTCCAGCCCTAAGTGGTCATGCATAACCTACTACCCAGGATCAAACACTTGCCCGTGACGCACGTGTCCCAACACGAATAAGCGGAAATATATTGCACACATTCGCATAGTGGCACATGGTATAAGGGTGATGAAGGCACTGACGTAAACAGGATAGCCCTGCTCTACTGTATGAGGGACACTTAATGTGTGTGTAGGTGTGACCGACCATACCTGTCAACCTCTGAGAGCAAAATATCTGGACAAAGCCGTGAATAAAAGTATACCTGTCAACCTCTAAGAGCAAGATATCTGGACAAAGCCATGAATAAAAGTGGGACAAAGGCCCAAAAGTATGGACAATTTGTAAAGAAACTGAGAAAGTTGATAGAATAACAGTTTGTACATTGTCATTAATTTCCTGAAGAGTATGAAGTCTGAAACTCAACTGTCTGTCATTATGTTCTGACTTAAGTCTTTAAATATAAAATAAATAAATAAATAAAATAAATAAAAGTATACCTGTCAACCTCTAAGAGCAAGATATCTGGACAAAGCCGTGAATAAAAGTGGGACAAAGGCCCAAAAGTGTGGACAATTTGTAAAGAAACTGAGAAAGTTGATAGAATAACAGTTTGTACATTGTCATTAATTTCCTGAAGAGTATGATGTCTGAAACTCACCTGTTTGTCATTATGTTCTGACTTCAGTCTTTCATGACTAGCTACTGATTTGCCAGAAAACAGCAGTGTATTACAGAGGTCCATCCATATTTACAGTAACAAACCTTCACATTTGTTTACTGTACCACTGCATACCTGTAGTTAATTCATGTCCAAAATAATAATCCTCGTATGAATGCATACAGGAAATAATCAAATGTGAATGGGAACACCCCTTACCATGGATTATGTATTGTAACCACCCCCACCCATATTATGTATTGCCAACATAAAAAGCTGCTGACAGATACTGAAAGACCTGTGTCTGTAAACACAGGTAAACCACTATAAAATGGACAAATTCTGTCCATGTACTTTGTCTGACATTTGAACTAGGTCAGGGCAGTTCCATTCACCAGGCGGACAAGCCTAAACCCAGATCACCACAGGAACACCCTGACAATCAAAGACTTGTATGTGCCAGGACTATAAGCCTTGGAGATCTGCATATCCTTGGAGTGATTAAATATGCAGCTTGGGTCCAGAGCAGTAGGGAACAGGGAATGTGTAATATGTAGTACCGCATTTTTCCCAGCAGGAGAATGGATGCCTGTGTTGTAAGTGAAGCGGAGAG
This sequence comes from Protopterus annectens, assembly GCF_019279795.1. Lineage (NCBI taxonomy): Eukaryota > Metazoa > Chordata > Ceratodontiformes > Protopteridae > Protopterus > Protopterus annectens. The sequence goes on along the minus strand of NC_056730.1, from coordinate 632,090,514 downwards.
GCGTATGTTATTGTAGCGATGTACTATGGGTATGCATATAAATGAGTCAAAACACCAATAGTATAGTGGTTACAGCATCCGGCCAACGTGAATGCAGTCCCGGGTCAACTATGACTACAGCACATATGAGTTAATGAATGCGTGTGTGCTGTAAAGACATTTAAATATGTAAAGGTGAACGTGTGTTTCGCATATGTTGTACTGGTACCGTCACAATTAAGAAAGCCCACGTAAGCACAAAGGCTTAGTAAACATATGTAACCCACAATGAGGATATGCAAGTGTGTCTGCACATGTGTAATCCGCTCACAGCATAGCAAATGAATGCTGTTTTCTACATGTTTATTTATATATCTATGTATGGATATATATAATTGTGTATAGATATATATCCACAGACTTAAACTAAATATATGAAATAAAGAATGTACATATATATATATATATATATATATATATATATATATATATATATATATATACACACACACACACACAATTACATAAATCGATATATACATAACAAACATAGAAACATTTCTCCTTGTAGATATAGCACATGTACATAAATAGGTTACGTCATAGCTATTATGGATAGACATACAGACATGCAAGAAAGGTAAATACACTGCTGCTTTCCAAACCATTGCCCGGAAAGTACCAGTGTGCCAAATCTGCAAGTTCTACTCTTTAAACATGGATATAGGTGTCCTTTGCAGGACTCCAAAAAGTGGTTTTCTACAGGCAATGGCCAGTAATTATTGATGCAAAGTCACATCCGCAGCTACAATATAGCTGTACATGCAACAGTAGCTTGTGCAAGGGTAATAACACATGGGTTGACAGAATGTATGACATATGTCCCGATACGCGGAGAGTGGATAGTGCTTAGAAGTATCTTCATACTTTATTATCGCTCACATTAAATATGTCTTATGACTACTGTGGAGGGGTGTCAGGTATGGGAATCATGGGTATGCAATAATGGGCCTAGGTTCACAGGTGTTGGTTGGCACAGATTTATTAGGTCCACCCCATGGGAGTGATTAATATTCCTGTGTGGGTATGGCACATGCCTATACCTTCCAAAATGAAGAACCCTTCAACTGGATATTGTGTAAACCATTGGGGGAAGACGTAGGGACTTATATCAGTGTCATGTAAGCGACTATCATGGACGTACATGCGCATTTAATAAGATGGTAACCATACCTCTCAACCTTTCAGAATAAGACATCTGGACAAAGGCATATTTAAATAAGTACAAATAGGGACTATGTTAAATATTCCTCTGAGAAAGTTAGAACGTTGATAGAATAATGCGTAATTCATTAGTATGAATGTTTTGAGAGTTATTAGTTATAAACTACTAATGTCTGTCATTATTATCTAACCTCACAGCCCTTAATGACCTGCCACTAATTTACCAGAAAGGCACAATAATAACAAAAAAGGAACAACATTACAAGTCTAACTTCGGGACATTTACCCAAAATGTGTACAGTTGAGAGGTATGAAGGTAACCCTGTCCTAAATAAATGTAGAGAACTAGTGATATCAGGTGGACAGGTGTGAAGAAAGACGGGATGACAAATGACAAAACATGTATAAGTCAAAAGCATGTACCTCGATAAATGTGAATGAATACTTATGCCCTGTGATAGTCAATGTGGAAGGTTAATAGTGTCCCTCAGGGTGTTATGCAGTGTCCCCGATACAGTGTTCAGTCTCCCACACTCGCATGTGAGTTCTGCCACTGATGGAAAGCGCAAATACCGGCGAACACATAAGGTAGATGATAGCATAATATGTTTTGATTAGCACCTGTTGGCTTTTGTGAGGAACACAACACTCTTGGTGGATGTGTCCTACAAAAGGAATGTAATGGCATCTGGCCTGTGATTTCTTCCTGTGTGTAGTGGTGAAATAAAATGATATACCTTGTATCAGAAACAGATACATGTTATACGAAACAGTATTATCGACTATACTACTACAAGAAAACTCTGGAGGTATGAAAAGCGCTGAAGTAGTCAGTTTAGTATTGACTGCAGGTATGTATTGACATGTCAAATGTCACAGCTGTATATATAGTACCTATAGGGCTGTCACCATTACATATGATGAAAGTGGGAGCTGCTTTGTAGAAATGTCAGACATAGCAGGTCAAAACATACCTACAGCCATGCATACTCCACAAATAGACATATTAGCACACAGCAAAGCTTAGGCCAGGGGTCATGGAGCCTTGACCAGCATGTATGAGAAGAGGAAGAGTAGAACAAGGCAAGATGTCTGCCGAGCTATTCAGCAATATCCTGTAGGGGCGTGTAAGACAGCCCCTAAACCGAACATTGCACGGACAATGTTAGGATATGCAAATCACCCCATTTGTAGGTGAAAGCTATGCAAATGATGTAAATCTGTGATACATGAAACAGTAAGCTGTCCGTGCAAGAGTAGAGTTATGTGCAGAAATGTACTCGGATGTTAACCGAGTTACGTTCTGCAAGTAGCTAAACGGAGCAATGTCAGCTACAGATAAAGGATGAATTCAGTTGAAGAAGCATGCCAATGGCCAAATATAAGGCCAGTGGCATATTTTTCCATTTGAAATTAATAAAACTCTATTTGTCCTCCCCCGATCTCTGGTGTGTAAGAGTAGCGCAGCGGCGTGAAAACACGCTGCACTTTTAAAACAAGAGAAATATTTAAAATACACATAGAAATTGTAATTATCATTAACAGTTAGTTTGCCATGCAGATGAATGGCAAGCTGAAGACAAGATGGCTACTGAGTACTGGTTGCTATGGGTGGAAGCGCTCTGTCAGAGATGTAAACAAGCATTAGTAGGCAATCCGATGCAATTGAGGCTATGGATAGTGATTCACAATTCGTCATGCCATATGGGCCAAGCCACTACAGTGAAAGAGTACGTTAAGGGGACTATCAGAGTAGAAGATAGGTGACATCATGAGTGTGTATGTATAAAACACTGTAATTCTATCAGAGCAATGTGTCACATGTTTGCTGTCAGTTACTCATCAGTGGAAGAGGCGTGTTATGATTTATCCTAGGTACAGACAGAAAACTGACGGTTTACGCCATGGATATCACAGAAGTTTCTTGCAAGCCTGCTGACAGTGTGTTCATTCCGGTGCGCACCTGTAAGACCGAGTAAGCATGTGTGCGCGTGTGTCAACCCGTGTGAGCGCGTTGAAGAATGAGTAAGCTAGTGTAAGCATGTTGAAGCCCGTGTAATGTCGTGTAAGCCAGTGTACGCATTTGTAAGCAAGTATAAATCTGTACTACACACATCACACACATACTGCACACTATGAAACACATGCTGTCAATACTATACACGTCAGTCAAATGGCACATGGATGAATAATAAATCTTCAGAATCAACAGTGCTGTAAACTATACTACATTGATGGGCATAGCTGCAATACATCATGCCTGCTTACATACACCGAGAAGGATATCACACTTTGTGTTAACAACATTTTAACATTAATACAGTACTATAAAGCCACCCTGAGCATCAGCACCATGTTAATCTGGTCACGCATCTATGTTACACATTACAGGTGGTGGCACAAGTGTCATCATATGCACAGGGTATGGTGTTTCTTTTCCAGAGCCTGTCATTGAGCCATCCAATCAATATGTAAGTATGTGTGTGTGTGTGTGAGGGACAACAGTGTTTGCATGGCCCAATGTTGATGCAATGGGTGTGTGTATGTGTTAGCCCCAGCTTTTTGTTTCATGTGTGTGTGTCTGCATGTACACAGTTTCAGCATGTGTCATGCATATACAGGAGGTTGTGGGAAAGTCACAGACCGTATCTGCTAGGCTTTACAAATCGCCATTACTGACCATGGACACCCCTGCATGCATTCAACAATATTCCAGTCCTGCACCTGTCAATGTATACACATACATTCTTGGGATCTGTATCACAACCTGTGGATAAACGGGAGTCGGTAATGTTAACCTGATTTGCATAGTAGTGTCAGGTAATACATAGTTATATGAGCCATACTCATCCTCCAAAGTAATAACCACTGCTGACTGTTGCTGAGATGTGCACACGACTGTTTAAAGGTGCTGTACTATCATTGTTGTCAATGTCCCTTGTAATACCCAGCAACAGAATAACTGGTCACTACATAACTATAACCCAGGATCACTACAGCACACAGTATGTGTAATATCACAGAGCCATAGCAGATTTACATACATCAAAGGTGTTCACGTACAGATAATGCAGCACATTCAATAGTGCTAATATCCACATACATATCAATATCTATCTACATTACATATATATAAATAGGTATATATACACACACACACACACACACACACACACACACACACACACACACACACACACACTTGGCAGGGTTGGGATCAGAACACAGACATAACTACCTTATCACACTACAGCATTACGCATGTACAGAATGTGCTACCATGACTACTAGATCACAGCATTCACACAGACATAGATCTAGCTTGCTGGCATCAGCATCAAAGTCAAAATTGCCGTACGGATTCTACTGAGAGTGAATAGTGTAAAAGCAATGCACTGTTGTCATGCAGCAGGAAACTCTCATACATGGCACAATTGGGATTAGAGCACAGACTGAACTACCTTATTACACTACAGCAATACGCATTTGCAGAATGCGCTACAGAGATTACTGAATACAGCATTCCCAGAGGCATACTTCTAGATGGGTGACATCATCCGCAAAGGCAAAGACGCCGATAGGGAATGTATTTGGTATGAGGCATCTAAAAGCATTACTGTGTCCCTAGGCAGCTGGAAACACACACACAGGCACACACTTGGCAGGGCTGGGAGTCAAACATACACCTAACTACCTTATCACACTACAGCAATATGCATTTACAGAACGTGCTGCCGAAATTACTGGACACAGTACTCCCAGAGGCATACTTCTAGGTGGGTGACATCACCCGCAAAGGCAAATATGCCGATAGGGAATGTATGTGGTGTGAGGCATCTAAAAGCATTACCATGTCCCCAGGCAGCTGGAAACACACACAGGCACACACTTGGCAGGGCTGGTAGTTGAACATATCCCTAACTACCTTATCACAATACAGCAATATGCATTTACAGAACGTGCTACCGAGATTACTGAACACAGTACTCCCAGAGGCATACTTCTAGGTGGGTGACATCATCCGCAAAGGCAAAAATGCCGATACGGAATGTATGTGTTGTGAGGCGTCTAAAAGCATTATCATGTCCACAGGCAGCAGGAAACACACAGGCACGGCTGGGAGTCAAACATACACCTAACTACCTTATCACACTACAGCAATACGCATTTACAGAACACGCTACCAAGATTACTGAACACAGTACTCCCAGAGGCATACTTCTAGGTGGGTGACATCATCCGCAAAGGCAAAAATGCCGATAGGGAATGGATGTGGTGTGAGGCATCTAAAAGCATTACCGTGTCCCCAGGCAGCTGGAAACACACACACACACACACACACAGACACACACACACACACAGGCCCACACTTGGCAGGGTGTCGAACATATACCTAACTACCTTATCACACTACAGCAATATGCATTTACAGAATGCGCTACCGAGATTACTGAACACAGTACTCCCAGAGGCATACTTCTAGGTGGGTGACATCATCCACAAAGTCAAAGACGCCGATAGGGAATGTATGTGGTGTGAGGCATCTAAAAGCATTACCGTGTCCTCAGGCAGCTGGAAACACATACACACACACACAGGCAGACACTTAGCAGGACTGGGAGTTGAACATACACCTAACTACCTTATCACACTACAGCAATACGCATTTACAGAACACGCTACTGAGATTACTGAACATAGTACTCCCAGAGGCATACTTCTAGGTGGGTGACATCATCTGGAAACGCCGATAGAGAATGTATGTGGTGTGAGGTGTCTAAAAGCATTACCGTGTCCCCAGGCAGCTAGAAACACACACACACACACACACACACTTGGCAAGACTGGGAGTCGAACATATACCTAACTACTTTATCACACTACAGCAATATGCATTTACAGAACACGCTATACAGATTACTGAATGCAGTACTCCCAGAGGCATACTTCTAGGTGGGTGACATCATCTGCAAAGGGAAAGACGCCGATAGGAAATGTATGTGGTGTGAGGCATCTAAAAGCATTACTGTGTCCCCCGGCAGCTGGAAACACACACTCTGGTACACACTTGGCGGGGCTGGGAGTCGAACCTACACCTAACTATCTTATCAAACTACAGCAATACGCATTTACAGAATGCGCTACTGAGATTACTGAACACAGTACTCCCAGAGGCATACTTCTAGGTGGGTGACATCATCCACAAAGGCAAAGACGCCGATAGGGAATGTATGTGGTGTGAGGTGTCTAAAAGCATTACCGTGTCCCCAGGTAGTTGGAAGCACACACACAGGCACACTCTTGGCAGGGGTGGGAGTTGAGCATACACCTAACTACCTTATCACACTACAACAATACGCATTTACAAAATGCGCTACTGAGATTACTGAGCACAGTGCTCGCAGAGGCATACTTCTAGGTGGGTGACATCTTTTGCAAAGGCAAGGACACCAATAGGGAATGTATAGAGAGTGAGCAGTCTGAAAGCATATTACTGTCCCAAGGTAGATGTGGACAAACACACGGCAGTGGTGTGATCGAGGCAACTAAATATCTACGGAGCACTACAACAACACTATATAGATATGGGATGCGCCACAGACAGTACACCCAGCAAGACAGTCAGCCAGTGTGTTCAATGTAGGCATCCATCGTGACATTGAAAATGGACATCTGTTGCCTGGATGTCCACCATTGCTATACAGGATGTCAATGGCCATGCCCATACACAGAGGCATATCACCAACACAAGGTGTCACTGGCCATGCCCACATGCTTAGTATCACACGTCCGTTTGGAATGTACTGCTTGTCCATCTACACAACAGCATACTGGGCATGCTCACACACTTAGCAGTTGCAAAGGGCCGTCTTGCATGCACACGGATTCTAAACATGTAAGGGAGCAGTTTGGAATGTACTGTGTGTCCAACTACACAACGGCGTACTGGGCATGCTCACACACTTAGCAGTTGCAAAGGGCAGTCTGGCATGCACATGGATACTAAACACAGAAGGGCACAGTATGGTATTACTGTCCCCACGTACATGATGGCCACTCACATGTATTGACCACTGCACACTCAGGAGCCATCACAGATGTCTCAGGTGCAGATTACAGAGATACACACCCCAGTCTGCAATGTAGCCCTCAGACACCACCATGTCATTGGACCAGCAATACATCAACACAACACCATGTGATGCATGACCAGTGGACTGTACATAGGTGTACAGCAACTGTGCAGACTACACATGTACCGACAGGGTTCCATCATGTGTTATGCATTGCAGTGATACCACTGTACATAACCAGGTCAGCTCTACACATAAAATGGGCCCTGGGTCTTACACAGCTGTGACAGATGACTGTCGCTGTACACCAATGAACACACATGTTCGGATTTGTCATACATGTAATTGCAGTGGATATGTGCATGGACCACACACACAACACATATGTACATAGCATAGCTTTTGCTGTCCTCCGTGCAGACAAGTGGCTACAGCAATCATACGCACACAAATGGGAAGTGGGTCCATGGCTGTTGAATGCCAACAGTACATGAGGTAGCAATGTTTACTGAGGACACATTCCCTCTGTACTAGTTACCCATGACACCCATCATATCATACAACAGTCCATGTGTTATGTAAGTCAACACACATGCCACCGATTGCAATGCATACAAACATGGCTACATGTCAGGCATGTAGGACCAACACACATGTACAAACTGTAGTGTGCATGCAGCTACCATGCATGTGCAGTAGCTGATGTAAATAACTCATCTCTGCCAAACTACAACATGCAGTTGCAATGCAGCCCCATCATTGACCCCTGTATATGGTGACATACTGACAGTACGGTAGGATGTACATCAGGTATGGATGGATGTGTGTACATAAAGTTGTGATCCACCTGTGTAGATGGATGTTCGCCGAGTACGGCTCACAGGTGTGTCACACGTCATCATACCATTACATGTGCAAACAGTACGCTATGTTACTGTTACCTGATGGTGAAGACATAAAACCTACACAGCGGTCAGGTGTTACCGACTGTACATCACTCGACACCTGTAACACGTACATCCTCCCTTGTGCATATAGCAGCACAATTGATGGACATAGCGTTGGTACACATAATGCGGCCAATACTGCTGCATATCTGTCAGACGTATCATCATATAGCAGGTGTATCATTCACTGTACTGCCATGTGTGTGTGTGACCATATATGCCACATATGGTGGGTAATACATCCCAATTGGGTGTTGTGGTGCCCTACAGATGTGTTTGCTGTGTGCATGTATGTGTACACACAGTTCTGCCTTTTGTGAGGCCTACACAGGGGTATTGACAGCTCCAGATTGTACAGACCAGGTTGTACAGCTCACTGTGTCCGGCCACGTGACCTGTGCCTGGCAGGGGTTGCATGGGCACTACCAGGCGGAGGTACAGATTGGTTACCGTTTGATGACACATGTCCACTGGAACCGTGTCCTGGCTGGGAACATCCAGGGCCATGTTCACGTGGCTTGCTGTGCCCTGGTGTGGACAGCACAGCACCAGCTGCACTGCTACTGCTACCGGCACTATGGGAGCGGGCATGTGAGGTGGCACGCTTACGTCGACCTGCACTAGGTGGTGTAGCTGGCCTACATCCACATGGCCTACGCCTTACTCCTACCAGATGTTCTATCACAGACAGCTCATGCTCGCGGATTGCCATGCCACAGTTAAGGATTCCGACCATGTCACCCAATTGCCTGTCCAGAACATCAGCAATCTGCTGTTGAGCATTTGCCAATGCCTGGATGTTGTCATTTAGGGTATGGATAGCAGCCCTATGCAGCCTCTGCCCTTCTCTGTTCTGCCATTCAGCATGTGCCTGTGCCACCATTACAGTCTGGAACATGCGTCTGGTGATACCAGCAGCTGCACTCTGTCCTGCAGGTGCATGTCTGCCAGAGGTACTCTTACGAGCAGCACCGGCCACATGCCTGTGTAACACATCTGCAGACATTACACTGACACCATGGTGTGGAGACACACCTTCTGTAGCCACCACACATTCCTGTTCCACACTAACAGACGCTGACTGTCCTTCCTCTATGGCCACTGGTGATGTGGTATGTGTTGGCAGCAGAACTGTGTGCAGGGAAGAGGGGGGCATAGCTGGAGTGGCAACCATTGGCACAGATTCAGCCCCTGACAACCCTGCCTGTATATCATGCATATGTTCATCACTGCTAGTATCTGTGGGGACACTAACATCAGATGGACCTCAGGAGGGTAACGCACCTACATCACCCATGAATGCAAAGAAAGACTCTAAATTACAATAGACACAGACACACACACACACACACACACACACACACACACACACACACACACACACACACACACACACACACACACACACACACACACACACACACACACACACACACACACACACACACACACACAGACACACACCATGCATGTGATTTGATAGACGGTATGCAGCATGCCTGTGATACAGCAGACGGCATGCAGCTCAGACATTAATAGTGTTAGTAAGCATACCCCCTGGGGTGCACAATACAGCAAGCAAGTTCCATATCAGTATCCATGCAGTTCACACAATCATTGTAGTATGCATTCATCCCCGTGATACATCATGTGGACAGGATAACAGTACACATGGCTGACGTGACCTTGACATGTAATCTGCTGACGTGTGCATTAACATGCATACATGTCTGACACAATGGTGTCCTGACATGTATAGTGTCGTAATGGCCATCACATTGTGGTGTTGTCTGTATGCCCTACAGATAGAATGCATGTTTAGCAAATGTGCATGTGCATGGAAGGGTAGTGTGAGCCATCTACATTGCTCTACAGTGTGAAGTACAGACACTATGCCATTGCATGGCATCATGAGGCATCTATATTGCTATACAGTGCATAATATGTACACATTTCATAGCCATAACTGCATGCATTCCCATGACATAACTGTGGATTGTGACCCACGATGCTGAGGTGTGGACACACCAAACCATGCTGTGTTATGTGACAGGTCACTGGAGGGCCTAGAGATGACACCCCAGCACAACAACTACAGTGTGTTAGCTGCCTGGCAACCATGTCCACACATAGCAGACTTGTCAATTCACCATGTCCAACATGACATTGCTTGTACCACACACACAAGGTGCACAGCTAATGGTGATGTCTTACAGCAGTAAGAGAAATGTACAGTATATGTAGCCTGATGTGGTGTCAATGTCTGTGGAAGCTGTAGAGGTGACTACTGTCATGCTATGACACAGGCGTGATGTTCAACATATCTTATATGGCAGACATCAGTGACACCTCCACTGGCTGTGCACAGGCTTTTAGGATGTCCAGTGTACCACATCAACTGTATAATCGGTCAACTAAGGCTATAATTGGACCATGTGTGGACAATGTGAAACAGGGTGTATACACATCACATCTACTGTGTGGCTACATATCTCTGGCCATCCCCCATGGCCATGTGTGCACATGTGTTGGACAAATGTGTGTGATGGCCATCTATCACACATGTCTGTGTTTTCCCATATGACATACACCCATAGATGTCAGATATGTCACCATCCACAGGGCTATGCAGACAACAGGTTGTATGTGGGGTATGGGTTATGGGATAGTGTGACATTATTGCAGCCAATACACTACGTGTCTGGGACATGTCAGATGGCACATCACAATGTGTGCACCCATTGCAGGAGCATATAACACAATGGTGACTCCTGTGGGCTGCCCATATCACAGCTCACTGTGTGGTACTGTTTGTGTACCACACATGTTGTTCCAATGTATAGTACATATGCCTCCATTGTAGAACACCTCCACTGTTGTATGCACAGCTGACCACACATGTAGCGATGACAAATACTCTGGTTTCATGTCGGTGTATCATTTTGTTTGTATATATTGCACATGGGTGGCCTGTGTGAATGATGGGTGACGCGACCTGTATATCATGAATGGAATGAACATCAAGTGTACAAGTGTTAACTGCCCACATGGTGAATAGATCTATGCTTTTACATGCCTGATACTGATGACAGTCTCACCTGCAACGGACTCATCTCTGTGCGGCACTCCAGAGGTACCTGTATAGGGGTGACACAGCAGTATGAACATTATCCATGACTGTATGACAGCCACAGGGTGCACTGTGCATCTTAACACATTTGCCTGTACAATAGCATATAGTATGCACATGTGTGCATACACAGGGTAGCATACTGTAGTATGCAGCATGTGTGTCCACATACCATGCATATGTTGTTACATTACATAATGTACAGTGACACATGCACGTAAATGGGATATAGTAGCCATATGTGCAGTACTGACTTACCAGGAAACTCCAGGCTCATTGGTTGGGAGACACCCACCTCCACGATGGCAGATAGTGTTTGTGGATGCTGTTCTGAGGGTGTCCCCAGACTGGCCAGTAACTCCTCAGTGTATGTGAGTGGGGGCTGGGTTGGTGGCCCACCACCTGTTCCACCTTGTTCCCTGGCAATTGCAGTGGCATACTGTTTTGCATGTCGTATCAGGTCCATGCTGTGTCTGCGCACCTGCTGGTAGGTGCGGTTATGGCCACCCACATCGTTCACCCTCCTGCGAAGATCCTGCTACAGGTCGTCCCACTGCTGGGCATGCTGTGGCACATGGCTGAACAACACCTTGTAGTTTTCATGGCGGTACAGGATGAGGACATCATCCTCCTGGCGGCTGTACGCTGGAAGGTGCAGAAGAGGCATTATCTGTAAGACATAATGATGGTGACAAGTCACAGTTTCAGAGATGTACAGAGATACTGCTGCACATACATTTCTATGACATCTAGTACATCTGCACAGTTACCTTTGCAAATCATCATGACACTGACATGACTGACATGTTTGTGTCACACACATGTAACACCTGTTATACATTGGATATCATCACCATATATGTGTGTCACCTCATTACAGTGTTCATACTCCATGTAAATGCTGTCTCGATGTGGGCATGTCAGTTTGCCTGCACTGGTGTTCTTACCTATCTGCACATGCCTGGATGTGTCCATGGTAATGCTGTTGACCTTGATGCTGTGTATATGTCACATATCAACACAGACACAGCCTTAATGGACTTGAGCAGGGACAATGCACACATACACATGGAAACCTGTACATGCATGTGTTTTGCCATATACATCTACACAGCACTGTACAGCTGTTCAACATCCTGCCACGGATCGCCTGTGTTGCACATGTGATAGGCATGGGACAATGGCTAGTCGGACGTCATTCGCAGGGATGGTTATCAAACATAGCATGTACGGGCAAGGTTTCCTAGCTGTAACTGATAGCCATTATGCCACCGCGAGGTGCATCAGTGCCACATTACTGATCCAGACAGTTGATACTACATCTACCATGCAGCCATCACACCATGTATGACTGGGATGACATGTGCAGCTTTGATGGACAGGGTAGCATGGTATGGCGGGAGTATGTCACATGTATGGCACAGGGATCTGTCCAGCATGTGGCGATCCTAGTATTAGGATGGTGGCTGTCCTTGACGTACGTCTTTCAGATCAGGATATGGACATGTAGCATGTCCATCATCATGGTGCAGCACATGTCTTTATGCAAAGTAGATAGCATGCTGCATAGTGGAGGTGAGGATTGTGAAGGCTGTTATCGCCCATCGACGCATGGCCATTACCCCTTAAAGGTGATATGTGATCCAATATTGGTCGCCCCAGTGCTGTATATGCCTGTCCAATGATCTCCGTGCTCATGGATGGCACCCTGTCATGACATGGGTACCTTGTATGACTACCTATGGGGCCTGGAGATGTCAACAAGTCAGGGAGGTGTACTGCACAGCACCATCCCTTACACAGTGTCCATAATGTTGACCACAGCCTAGGTGGTAGTTAATGGGTACAGGGATGTTCACCTCGCAGTCACACTCCTGATATCATCCATCAGAATGTGCACATATGTCACACACCTCACCCACACAGCCCATTCTGTATGTTGTTCAAAACACTGACACAGCTATTGCTCATAGGTCATGGCCATTCACATCCTTACATACACAGATGCCTAACATTTGTCTGTGTGGTATGGGCTACAATGAGGGTGGAGTAAACACATTAACCCTGTTCTACTGTAGCTGGCACTGGTGTGATATGCACATGTCACTCTGGCACCTTTTGCAGTTGGTATTTGTAATCAAACATCCGTATTGTCTTGTACATCTGTACTGCTAACATCTACAGTGATAATGGTTCATGGACATGCACACCATACTCAGCAGGGTTATAGTGCGGTGCCACCATTATGACTGTCGTCACCACTTGTGGGTTGATATTATCCAATACCCTATCTGTATTGCATGTTCATGCTAGGCACTTGTTCAGAACTTGTGAGCATGTCCCAAAAAAAAAAAAAAAAAAATTTTCTTGCATTTTTATTTCAAGTATGGTAAAGTATTTTTCTTGGTAATGCTTATGAACCAGTTTTTATGTAACACATTTCTTTTGTATAATATTTCTGATTTGAATGTATAACAACTCTTGATTATATAAATCCATCTTTTTGTGGAGCTTTTCTCCCCGGGCCTCTACTGAAAATGGACATATATCCAGCTAGACTAGACCGGTCAACAAATGTAAAATAAAATAAAAAAAATAAAATAAATGTCATGAGCTACTGATTACTATAGCACCCATTCCACACCATTTCCCACAGGTACACTGGCTGTCCTAAAATTTCCAGCTTGCTTACAGTACAACAGCTGTTGCACACATGTAACTCACATATCCTGTGAGACATGGTTGTATATACAGGCATATCCAACTGTCACGTACCAGTGCTATTGCCTGTCTATATGATGGATATGTCGTACATGTGGCAATAGAGCAATTGTCGCATGTACACATTCAATGCTCGCCTCCCAACATACAACACTACAGCCTGTGGGGGATGCACTTTTGCAGACCTGTTGGGGGTAATGCTGTCACCAACCCTGACTGCACCTGACAGTCATGTTGGGATGTGTAACATTCACAACACACCCCACACATCACATAGTCTCACATGATCTCCATCACAGGCCACACATATGAGGACAACTTGTGCAGTACCTCTCCATACTCTGTGTAGGCACCAGAGGCAGCCCCCATCACGGAACACAACATCACCAACTTATAGCCCACAGACTCATGTGTGCCCATCACATATAGCCAATAGGGTGTTATAACATACACAACACACCAGTCATAGGTGACTCTGTAGGCAGTCACACTGCAGTTCCACACAGCAGGCTACACACGGCAATAGTCGCTTACATCTTGCTGTTGGGTAACTGGTTCTGCAACATAACCTATGCACCCATGCCACACCTCACCAGGTACGATGTGACTGTCATTTTCCATGTTAGTGTGACTGCCCTGAGATGCCACTTCACAGACTATGTGTGCAGGGACATGCAATAGCTCACCAGTTTTGTAGCCCTGAAGGTGTGGGCCAAGCCCTGGGGAGCATTATGCATTCATCTGGACCCAATACCACTGTACAATGACTGAATGTGTCACTTCAACAGTTGTGTATGCTTCTGCTGTCATTCCACAAGCATCTGGTATCTGTCTGCTTTGACTGACCTGGTCAAACACAATGCTTTGGCACAGATGACCTGCACCTGTCAGCCCTGGGAGTACAGATCACATGTAAGCAGGGGCAGCCCGTGCTATTGGACTGCCGGACTGCAGCCCCCTCAACTGTAAAATAAAATAATAAAAATAAAAATAAATAAAACGAAAAGAAAAAAAAGTTTAAAAATCCACGGACTTCGCGCATGCGCACTAGTCCGGACTGCTTCTGAGAGTCTGGAGCATGCGCAGATTGTCTCAGCAGCAGTTCTGATTAGAAAACATGAGGAACGGAGCTCCAAACAGTCTATGCAGTTTTAAACTGCATAGACTGTCCCGGGAAAATGCGTCGGGGTCAGACTGCAACGTCAGCAGTCTGGAATTTGCTTCAGTCTTTTCGGGAAGATCTCGCGGGTCGTTAAAATGCCCCAGGTACAATATACTGGTGGTTAGACTCATGGTGGTGTGGTAGGGAATATCTCAGGCTTCAACCCTGTACCTTGTACGCAGGTGTTAAAAACTTGAATTCCCTACCCACCACCATTTGCAAAAAAACTGCAGATGTTTGCCTCATATTTGATCTGATCTGTTCCTCATAATATCTGTGGTTTGTAAATATTGCAATGCTTGATATTTGATGGTGCAGTGGTAGCATTGTTGCCTCACAGCTGCAGGTTATCAGGTTTGATTCTTGGCTGGGGTTCCTTCTTTGTGGGGTCTGTATCTTCTCCCTGTGTTTGTGTGGGTTTGCTTTTGTATCCTCCCATGTTACAAAGACATGTCTGCATTATTTCTTCCTGGGCCTCTGCTGAAAATTGTTTTTTTTTTTTTGTTCCAAGTCAGACTGTCCTGATTAACAACTGTTAAATAAAATTGACAGGCATTTGAATTTCAGACTTCAGGTTTCTGAATGTTTAATTCTTTACATAGTTGATGGTGCAGTGGCAGTATTGTTGCCTTGCAGCAATAGGTTTTCTGGTTTGATTCTTGGCTGGGGTGCCTTCTGTGTGGAGTCTGCATCTTATTTCTGTGTTTGTGTGGATTTGCTCTGGTGTCCTGCCATGTTACAAAGACATGTGTCTACAGTATTTCTCCCTGGGCCTCTGCTGAAAATTGTTTTTGTTCCGTCAGAAGTAAAATTGACAGGCATTTGAATTTCAGACTTAATATTCTTGAGAAAATACATAGTAAAACAATGTTTTACTCTAGCAATAAATATATAGTAACACAACCTTTATAGCAATGTTCTAAGTTTATAAGATGACTATTTGAAATGTGTCCTTATTTTTGGGACTGTATTACCCTGTTATTTGCTTCGTCCAGGTTTTTTGTGCTAAGGTTGACAGCTATGGCCAGAACTGAATTCACTGAATATGTTTGAGGGCTGTATTCCCTCATTACTGGGTTTGTCCAGGTGTTTTGTGCTAAGAGATTGACAGCTATGGTGAGAACTGAATTCATTAAATGATAGCCATTTAAGTTTCAGTCTTCCTCTCTTTCACAAAGCAGCTGATTTGATATAGTGGTATGTTGCTCTGACTGTTTTGCACAGGGACCTTGGCAGTAAAATGTATGGTGGTAACACAGCATTTTTCTTTCACAAAGGAGGTGATTTGGCATAGTGGTATGTTGTTCTGACTCTTTGCACAGGGACCTTGGCAGTAAAATGTATGGTGGTAATGCAGCGTTTCTCTTTCACAAAGCAGCTGATTTGGCATAGTGGTATGTTGCTCTGACTGTTTTGCACAGGGACCTTGGCAGTAAAATGTATGGTGGTAACACAGCATTTTATTCTAGCAACTTTCCAAGATTATACAAGCAATGTTTAATGTGTCCCTGGTTTTGGGCTTTGACCCCCAATAAATTTTGGCTTTTCCAGTTTTCTTGTGCTGCGAAGTTGAGATGCAGTTGAGTATTGAGTAGATTTTATAAGGAGCTGAGAGCTGCAGGGGAACAGAAGTTTAGTGTTACTTAAGTGAAGTTGGCTTGCCTTGTTAATAGCACAATAGGTTGTGTACTTGCTTTTGATGCAGAAGGCTGTGGGTTCTACTCCCACAAGGGGTGGATGCTGCCATACTGAGAATGTTCTCCTTGGTGAAGATACTAACTATGAGTCTTTTATCAGTTTGCCATCCATCTCCTTTTGCAGTATTACTAGTTTATCATTTTTAATGTAATATAGGCAATTTATTCCTGAGGGGCAACAGACACTTTATTTTTCGATGAAACCATGAATTATAAAGGTTTTTGCTAGCAGCAACCTCTTCATTAGTTACAGATTTCTTTAATGTGGAATTATTTAGATGACTTTTACTTCTTCAGAGATTGTGCATATTTACTGATAATGGACTGTAGAATTGTGCATATTTACTGATAATGGACTGTAGAATTGTGCATATTTATTGATAATGGTGGACTGTACAATTGTGCATATTTGCTAATAATGGTGGACTGTGGAAGTCTGAGTAGACTTTTATGATGGAAATGTTTTGAACTGGGCAGTTTTGTCATTATGGGTGCATGCGTTTTGTTTCATTGCTTACTGGAAAAATGTTCAAAACAAATTTAAAACGCCCTCTAACAACTGTACTGTATTGTACAAGGAATATAAATTTAATACAATGAGGAAGGTGTATCAAAGAGCACATGTATGTTTCATATGCAAGGGGCCTATGATTTGAAAACAGCCCAAAATTAATCTTTATCTGCCACTGGCAAAATGTATTTTCTTTGAATGTGGGTTTCAATGCTGTTTCAATGAATGTGAGTTTCAAGGGCAGATGTGCTGTAAAATATAAAATAAAACTTTCAAATGAAGTCCAACTCATCATAGAAGTAAAGCAGTATGCACATTAGTGTTTATGGTAAATGGAGTGAAATAGCCAAGTAATGGATCATTGAAATGGCTGCAGAGGCTCCATTCAACCATTATTTTGTCAGGGGGGAAGGGCAGCAAACTGAGACAGGCCCAGCTGAACTATACCTCCAAACTGTCCAGATTTTCAAAGAATGAATAGATTTTTGCTTCTTATTTTTGGTTTGTTCTTCATAAAATTTGTAGTTTTCTGGCAAATCATTTAGGAATTAAGTCACTAAATAATGATACACTGAGTTTCAGACTTCATAACCTTCAGAAAAATGCATGCTAAAGTAATAACTGTTATTTTATCAACTGTCTCAATTTATACAAGAGCAGTTTTTAGTACTGTTTATATGTTCCCCCAATATATTTGGCCTTGTTCAGATTTACTGCATTAACAGGTTGAGAGGTACATGCAAATTGCTTTATAGAATTAGGCATAGCCAACCTCTCAACTGTCCCCGATTTTGGCTCAAAATGTTGCTCTTCCCCCTAATAATCCCTCTGCAAAATAGCAATTTTGGAAGAAAACATGTAGGGTTTACAATTAAGAAATAATTATAATAATCAAAGTTATAGATTACTTGAAATGCATGTAGATTCTTTTATTTTGTCAGCTGCTCAAGTTAGCAGTACTAATATTAAAGTGTCCCTTCTTTGACAGGTTCCCAGCTGTATTGTGTGGCTATTTCATATTTTTGCATCACATATTTGGTCCATTTTTCATAAAATTGTGTGTTTTGGCAAATTAGTGACAAATCATTAAAGACTGAAGTTATAAAATAATGACAGACATTTGAGTTTCAGATTTTATACCCTTCAGAAAATTCATACTAATGCAATACCTATTCTATTATCTTTCTAAGTTTATTAGAGCAATATTTAAAAATTGTCCTTATTTTTGGGCCTTTGTCCCACTTCTGTGTATGGCTTTGTCCAGATGTCTTGCTCTGAGGTTGAGAGATATGACAAATGTCAGGGCCATCACAGTAAGCCAGAGACATTTCAAATTGTGACATACTTGTTGCACCCCACTCCCCCATGTAGTGACTCCGGATGTGTCTAAGCAAGGCAAGGAGTAGTTATGCAGTGTAAATGTGCAGTGCCCCCCTCATCCAAAGTAGACACAAGTACTACAGTGGCTTTTCATCTGTCCTTGATTTTGCAGAATGATCTGGTTTCTGTCATATTTTTGTACTGTTGATTTATGCTTATTACTCAGATTTATGCTTATTACTCAAAGTGCCTGTTGCTCTGTGTTTAAGTAGCAATGCTTTAATGGCCATAAGGTAAGGTTGTCTGAGATCGTAAGATGCAAGTAAGCTTTAATATGCATACTGTTAAAGAATTGCCAACATTGAAAGCCTTTCTGTTGTTGCCATGCAGAGAATACTTAACTAGATAATGTATAAGCCTTTGGTATTGAAGGACAGGATTACATTCTTTTAAAAAGCTCACACTTGTTGGAGACTTCCAGTTATCTCTACAGGCTTTACCCGTAAACTAAACAGAATGCCAATCATGTGTGGTCCATAACCTGTACAGTAATCCTTTAAGCAATGTATCTTGAGCTTGTTTCTTGTTTGTTTTTCATTTTTTACTTTGATCATGTTTTCCCCATGAAACAAGTAGTTGTCAGGCAGCAGGTCTTTTTTGGATAAGAAACATTTTTACAAGTGGGGGCATCATAGAGAATTCTACTTTCAGCATGTTACTTGGTACTTTAATAAAGCTGAATATAAATTATAATTAGAACTGCAGTGCAAGGAGAAGTGGTTTGAGTTGAGTGCTGCTTGTTTTTCTTATACTTGATTTTGACTGGCATTCCAGTAATGTATTTAAAAAGTAATTTATTTTTTCATGCCTCACAACCTTTTGTTTCCATCTAGATATTAAATAAGCTGTCATGCAGCCAATGCATTGACATATTTTTATTCTTCTACACTTATTTTGCCTTAATTGGACTCTCATAATGATGGTTTGTCACCCAGGGCAGCGTATTTAATTAAAGTTAGTTTTTGTGGTTTTGAACATAGCCCCTCCCCTTTCTAGTTGGCCACACCCCTCCCCCTTGACCCCACCCATTCAGCTGTCGCCTGCAGCCCCCCTTTGATTTGAAGTCACCAGCCACCACTGCATGTAAGGCCCTTGCTGCTTCTATACTGCCTGTCTTGCACAGTTTCCAATAACAGTCACCGGCAGAACGGGAACTGGCAAGCAAGACATGGGGTCATGTGACACAATGTTTGCATCTTCCTCTGTGACGCACACAGGCAAGGCACACCTTATAATGCACCACTCCAATATCTCTGCAGTGACTGGGACCTGCATCTAGGCTCTGCAGAGCACACCTGCAATGCCAGGTTATGGACAGAACATACCTTTCAGTCACATACCTCGACCGGCACACCCACAGCGGAGGTGTTCCCATATCCCACTATGTTGTACACACATCCTGGCTAGTTACTTAGCACAATGCATCAGAGGTGCTCCACGTGCAACTAACTGTGTCCAGAACTGCTATACACATTGTAACAAGCTACAGATTCAACAACATACCCCATGGTTACCAGACCTCATTTGTTGGTGTACTGGACAGTAGGGCTCAGACAGCTACTACTGATGTGTGACTGACACTACCCCACACTTAACTGGGATAGCCACTCATGTACTGACACATCCATGAGTCATAACCTCCACTCGGCTGGATCAACCCATACACACCACCTCCAAGACCAACATTATCCTTGACATGAACACTACCAACATGTGACTGGTGTTCCACACCTGGGGTTATCCCCTCATTGGTGTATTCTGAACATATGCTAATCACCCTTGTTAGCCACATCCCAGCACCACACCCTTCACGGCATACACAGTACATGAGTACTACAACACCTACTACAGACGTCTTATGACAGTGGTTGTTGACGTCATGACACCCGTGCAGATGGACAATGCACATGCAAACACTGAAACATACCCCAGTGGACTTCATACACTTTGTACACGACTTCATGGATCATGCTATTCCACACAAAGCCATGATGGTACACACCAGATAACAGACGCCACTCTGGTGGTCAAGTTCCATGGACATAATGTACAACAACAGGTGGAGGCTGTTGCACAGTGGTGTACAATACCATGGGTGGGGTAGCTCACTGGTCAGCCTCGGTAGGACCATGGGATCCCTCATCACATACTCCAAGACTAGCTATGTAAACATTACTGCGACACATTCCGGGGTGTACCACAAGGCATTATGGTGGTATGTCAGTAGTTAATGACAATACCCACATCTGCTCTCACATACAACAGTCACTCAGGAACATTACAGACCCAGGTGATGTCGGCAACAAGCTGGCGGATGGATTCAATGCTAACATTACACCCTCTCACTCACTACAGGGCCACAATCCATGCAGGAACATTGCGGTGTCCCTACGGTCACACCTACACAGTACTAACCTGCACTCTATATGTCACTGGCCCCATGTCACCTTCCAAAGTCCCAGGCTGTGATGTCCACAACCCTCTGAATGACATGTCTCCCCACTAGGCCACCATATTTAGCAATAGCCTTGTATCAGACATTGTGGCCCCTGAATGGCACACAGCAACAGTTATCACACTCCACACAGATGGCGCCACAATGCACGAGTAGGACTATAGTCCTACACACCTGACTGGACTGTTCTGCACAGCTATGGGGCACATCATCGTGGACGTTATTCACAGAGACATTTTTGGGCTCCGGTCCTTTGATGCTACCAGGGTTGGACTTGTTAGGGCCAGAGCATGGCCCCTACACCGGGTGGACTCCTTTCATACAGTTACCAGGGTAGTTGATGATGTCCACAACAATATTAATGGATATACTCCACATACGCGACATAAGCAAAAGCCACTGTGAGCAACATGCTCATGGATATGTGCACACACACAACGATGAGTGGGATGTGCTTGAGGGTTACATTCCCAAACCGGACACTCACCATGCTTTGGAACATGAGTCCTATGTACATCACGCAGGGACACTCAGTAGCACTGTTCATGTGATACCTCCCTTGGTGGTTGGGAGACACATGTACACCAGGGATCACTGCAGTGGCTGTACTGTGCAGAGGTGCAGGTAACACATGGCTCTGCTGTTCACAGGACACTACCCTAGAGAGGTGCCACTGGTGTGAACACTGTAGTTGTGCTTACACATACACTTGCCAGACTGCATAGTACTCAACTATGAACCTGTGAAGCTATTACATGTCGTTTGTGTATGGTTACTTGGTAGCTCTTCCATTTAGATTAGCTATCATGCTATTACACTGTCCCGTGCCTACAAGCCATATGTATCTTGTTATTGTACATGCCAATAGACGATACCTTTGGTATGCATGATATGCCTGTTATGCTGTGTAGAATATCTGACATATCTACCTACAATACTATACATTACACATATTTTACATAGTATCCCATAATGCAAAGCATACTTGCACAGCGGGACCACCTTAGACATGTCATTGTTGTTATATGCCCATACACATGCCTACTGCAACAGTAAATCAACCTATACTATCCCATGCTATGGCACGTACTTGTTGGACATACCCTACCACTGACGGCGAGTTGTATGGAATTGTTCTGTTTAAAGCCCTCATGTAGCATCCCTTGTGGTGTCTGTGGTGTGTACCTTGTGGCCCACTGCTGGACGCACAGTTTCTACAAGCATTAGTATGCTCAGCAAGACATCACTACATAAATGCCTTTTCTCACTTTATGCATTGCAGACACTTTTAATTAATGCAAACCAGGCTATACATAAAGTAAATAATTAATGCAAAACATGCTATACATAAACTTACATACTGAGTGTTCTACATACCTTGTTATCGTTCCAGACTTTTGTCTCTATCTCTCTCACACTGCTTAAACAGGTATATGGTATGAGCATATGGTCTGAATGTCTGGCAAGTCATCCTTATATACGTTGATACCTGTAACATGTGGTTTCCTGCCGCCAATTGGTGTTCCTGAGTGACTAATTACTTGCACATCAGCTGTGCAGCTACTCCATTTGCCAATTACGCGGCAACAGTGGGGTATAAATGAATTCCCCACTTGGGCGTTGCCCATTTGCCCTACCTTCGGGGAGACGGCCTGTATTGTGTTTTGTTGTGTGTAATTGCAACTGTTATGTGTAGAGACAAGTATACTTTGGATTCATGTCCCCCGTGGATTGTGTGTGACAGCTAGAGTATGTGGTTCATCATGTGTGTGTACCTGTCATCCCAACCGTCTGATAACAGACTATTGCAAACAAAACCTGTAACATCGCCGTTTGTTCCATTATACAACGGCTACAATTTTGCATGGCGCCTTTAATTGTGTCTCTCACAAGGTATGTTGACGGTTCTGCAGATGTAATTGACTGACTGGATGTTTGTGCTGTTATTACAGTCTGTATTGCTATGGTTTCTAGTGTGGGGGATGTTCGTGGGTGTACGTAGCATATACAGGTTTGTGGGGCTTGCATTTCTACATATTCCATATATATGTGTGTGGGCTCCGTCACTAATTAAAGAGCTATCTGTTAGTGGACTTATGTTATGAGATTTTACATTGGGCTGCTGTTAATTGGTTTCTATATAGTATTCAGGTGAAGTTGATACTTCCATACCTCCGGAATTACAGTGATATGTAAAGGGATATGTCTAAATGACAGCTATCACGTGTATTTCTGTCCCAGATATTTGCAGTCATTGTGGTTGTGTTGGTAACAGAATCTCTTTGCCATGGGATGCCACCTTTTCATATGGCCATTGTTGGACACTTGTGGGACACACAGCGGTGTTTACAGGCCAACACATAGCCACAGTCAGTACACAGGATAGCACATACTTTTATCCTCAATACATACCTATTGTTGTGGGACTTTGGCTCCTTATCATATTGCATGTAACATTTAAGTTTCTTACATACAGGCATAACTATTTAATGCAACTATTACATAATATATGGGACATATTAATGTCCTACAATCTCGGACATTTGCCCTTTGTAATGTTTTATGTCAGAACACACCTGCCCAGGGAGGGGCTGTCCCTCCTAATGTGGGACAGGTGGTAACCGTATGCCTACGGCTAGCTATACCCACACCTACCGTAATGATCTACCTCCGAGTTGGCAGTAACAGACACATGATGCGGACACACACACACACATTACAGTCACACAGAGATGCACACGGCATCCTCAACACACACATACACAGACTACGGCACTCACAAACACAGTTGAACACAGTACCTACGTGGACCGCAACACCGGCAGTGGTAACTACATGTCCCTTCATATTGTCATACTATTACTCACGGTTGTACTGTTCCGGTACTGTGTTCTTTTGGTCTTTCAGCCTTGTGGTTACTCGTGCCAGTATGTTACGCATTCCATAGTTGGCGGTATCCTATTTATTTGTACCTCCAAGGTGTTATGAATGTCGTTGACCTATCTATATATATTTGCAGATATCGTTGAATCCGTATATATCAACATATATCACTCTATCGCCCTTTCTATCTGTATTATATATATATGTATATATGTGTATATATATATATATATATATATATATATATATATATATATATATATATATATATATATATATATATATATATATATATATATATATATATATATATATATATATATATATATATATATATATATATATATATATATATATATATATATCTGACAGGGAAAGTGACAGGCAAGCTACATCTTTCATTGTGTACTTGGTGTATACTGTTTCCTGGACTCCGCACGTTTGTGTTTGTACCTGTCATATTACACACCTGCCATAGGTTAGGGTTACCAGCTGTCACACTTTGCGAGGGACAATCCCTCTTTGGTCAGTTGTGTCCTGCAAACTATTTGTAAACATGGCAAATGTCCTGAGATTTTAGGACATACTTATTTCCTATAGTTTATGTAATAGTTGCATAAAACAGTTATTCTGTATCTGAACCACCTATATGTTATAGAAACAGAATAAGTAAGTAAACATTACATGAATAAGCTTTTATCTAGGCAAAACAGTGAAGTTCTGATTTTCGTACTGGCTGGGTGTATGTGTTGGCCTGCAGACATCTGACATATGTCTCACATTGGTCATTTGAAGAGGTGGCAACCCTACCATAGGTACATCTTGGCTAGCAATAGTGTTAGGTGATTCTATACATGATTGCGTGTTCTACTCCTGGCAGTGGTCATTTTACCCTTCAGAGCAGACACTATTAGTTCAGGGGTGAATAATGCTGGTTTCAACTGTTCTGGACATCACTGACCATGATCTGTGCGATATTCGGAGCAGCTTATCCCTGTTTCGCGCATATCCGTATAGTCATATTTAAACATTGCTTACCAGCAGTGGGCAACGCATATTCCCGCTAAAGTGTGCTAAACATTATTTGATGACCTGCATCCGACATGCATTACTCGTGTCTTCAGGATTACATTACATCCCTTGCAGGACGTGGGACCGGGAACATGCACGACGGTCACTGCATTTAACACATGGACATCTGTGATTTGTACACGTGTTATGTCGTTTTGTAGGTGGAGTATACTATGGTTGTTATTCCATACTGCACTCACATGGGTAACTCCATTAGTTTACATATTGATGAGTCCACTTAATGGTATGTCCATGTGATGTTTACTGGATGTGCTCTGGCATTGGGTATATATATCACAGTGAGCCACACACGATACTGTGCTACACCTTCAAATGACTGTAAGTCGGGCATGCTGGGGTAACGAATACCTGTCATGGATACAACCCATGCCGTGACACAATATCCATGATTATATTATGTGGAGCCCCTCATTAACGCAGCAGGGACTCCGTGCTGAGTGTGTGCAGAACAGTGCTTACACACATGTGCTCCCGCGATTGCCTCTGCTCCACTAAGCAACAGTTGGTTACTCGATGTTGTGGCGACAGTGGACACTGTATGGCCTCTGACAATCAGCCGTGTACCTACCGATGTACCTGGGAACCTATACACACAGCACCACCATATGCTGATAGGGGCATGTACTATTCAGGTGTTGACATTCCATGTTCCAATAGCTGTTGTGTGTACAATGTTTGAAGGCTGCCTATGAAGGATTCATACAGTGGGCCAACTATACATTACAATTTACAGGTGGTCATGTTTGTGTGCCATCCATTTTACTGTGTGTGCAGGTGGAGAGGTGTGTCAGTCCAGAAGGTCCTACACTGTCAGAGCATGTGCTATACGTTCCCTCTTTGCCAAGGCGTAGGCATATTGGGCATGCCTCTGTCTGCCTAATGGGTCTGGCACAGTGTGTTTGTGGTCTGAATCCCTGTGTGCCTGTGATGGCCTTGGCAATTGCGGTGGGCTATGAGGGCCTTCACCATTTTGTCCCTGCTGCAGCTGTTTCCGCAGGACCATATTATGTAGCATGGCACATACTATGATGATGTGGGCACATGTGCCTTGAGAGTACTGCAAGGCTCCACCAGATGTATCCAAGCACCGGAACCGTGATTTCAGCATCCCGAACACACTCTCTATGATGATTCTGGTTTGTGCTTGTGCCTCATTATGGCGTTCTTGCATGTGTGTGTGTGCATTTCTGATGGGAGTCATCATCCACAGCTCCAGTGCATAGCCAGCATCCCCCACAAGGTGGCCATGTGGGATGTTACCCCTGACAAATAACTGATACAGCTGTGAGGCATGCCAGATATGGGAGTCTTGGTAGCTTCCAGGGCTGCCAGCACACACATGCATGATAATGCCCTGGGCATTGCACACAACCTGGCAGTTGATGGAGTGGAATCCCTTGCAGTTTATGTAGTGCCTACCATGCTCACTGGGTGGTGACTTGATTTGTATGTGCGTGCAGTCTATCGCACCCAGTACCTCTGGGTAGTGTGCCACACGGTGGAAGTGATGCATATTGCTGGCCAACTCCTCCTGAGTTCGGGGGAAGTATATATGCTCATTTGCATGTGGTAACATGGTATCCAGGAACTGGTGTAGTACCCTGGATGCTGATGCCTGTGAGATCCCCATTATATCTCCAGTTGGCCTTTGAAAGGTACCTGTGGCTAGTATTCGCAAGCTTACACATACCTTTGTGTCCACTGGGATGGGTTCCCCTCTGTTGTTTCTGGTTCTCAGGCGTGGCCAGCACAGCTCCACTATTTGCTGTAAGATGTCCCTGTCCACCCTGTAATGCTCTACTATCTCCAGATCATGTAGCCCCTGGTAGGTTACCCTTGGTCTGAACACTTTTCTCCTCCTCCGGGGCCTGCGGTGGTTGTCGGCATCATCCTCCACAACACTATCAGTCTCTAACACCTGCTGATGAATCACAGCTATGGCAGCTCCCAACATGTACATTTTAAAAGTTGCCCATGTGTTTACACCTATGGTGCAGTGTTTGGGAATACACAGGTGTGTGTAGGTTGCTTTCACACTTTATACTATTGTGCTGTGAACACCGATGATGTCATAGGGTGTGTGTGTGTACGATCGTAGCTACAGGGTATCTTACGTGTTTTACTACCGCAACTACTATTGTGGTGCCTTTGGTGTTGAATTACATTTGGCTGCCGTGGATTATCTCTTGACCTTCCCTTTACATTTCTGCACATTCCACCTACCATTTTCTGGCATGCATCCAGCAGCCTGCTTTCATTTGTACTTTCCTAGACCTGGCTTATCTTGCGTAATGTGTGCTATTGCCGGTCTACTGTCAGTTTGCTTTGCTCTGCTATGGCAGATCTCCTATCTTTGCAATCCAATGCCTCCCCTCTTTTCTTTGCATTCTAATGCCTCCCCTATCCTGTTTTACAGGTTTCTGCGAGCAGACTTGTCAGCTGCCATCGATTGGCCGCTGTGAGGTGATTGGTGTTAATTGCTCATTAGTACTCCAATTACCCTACTTTGGCATTTCCTTCTTTTCTTCCCCTGACCTTCCTGCTTGTGCTATTGTTCGTGGCACATGCATCCGCTTACCGGGTTTCGGACAAATTTTCATCCCCGTACACATGCGCTTTCGGGCACCATGTGTGCTCTCAGCTAAACGATTCTATACCTTCCTCCCCACCCCTGTCCTGCAGCTTTGCTTAGCAATGGCCAGGCCAGAGTTGCATTGCTCCAATGTGCTTACTGCTATGGTGGCACACACCTCTGCTGATGTCATGTATCTCCTCTGAGCCACTCCTCGGTGTTATAGTGCTGCGCCGTATGGTACAACCTTCATCCGGCGAGGCATTTGCGATCCAGTATTACCTGCCTCATTTGCAAGGCATTAACTACTAATTCATAGTTACCATGCCGAACACTGTCGCAGGCCCTTAACAACTCTTGCACCTTGGTTGTGATGTTCCATACCTACCATTGCGTATTATGGTGTAAACCTGATTTGTATTACATTGCGATTTTATGACATTTTTATATAATTTCTTTATGTTCCTGTTTGCGCACACATGCCCTGCGGTTATATTGTGCGTTACTGTGGACATGACATTAAATGTTGTTTTTTAGGTGTTGTGCATATTTTCTTATGCCATTGGCTGTGTATTTAGCCATTGGCATATGTTAACTTTGTAATACATGAGTCTGGTCCGCTTCCATAGCTCTGATGTTCTGTTTGGGAAAATGTAAACCGTGTTTTTTGGTTTACATTTCCGTGGGCTTACGCTATGCCTACACCACTTCATGAATTGCTATCTGCCTTCATTTGCATGGTACGACACTGCACTTGGGGTGATTAGCATACCTATGCCGAGGGCTGCACAGTTCTGGCGTACACCGGTAGTGCACATGGAATTGGATCGTACCTGAATCGCTCGACGGCCATAATTGGCGTTATTCTGCCTACGCTACCCCTGCGCCTGGCGCAAGCTTCATGAATCCCGGGGCATGATTTTTTTTGTCTAAAAACAGGCTTTGAAGAATTAGAATGAAAACTCGAATGCAGTACTACAATTCATTAAGCAGTTTCAGAATGAACTGCTAGGTTTTCATCGTGACATAGTAGAACATGCATTTAATTACAGAAATTAAACATGCATGGGAAAATATAAGCTGGTACCTAGACTATAAATTGTGTGTTTTTGAATCATGTTCACCAAAATAATCAACATAACTTAATTAGTGTAGTCAGAACAAGTTGTACTGAAACACATCAAATTAAATAAATTAGGTTGACAGGTCACCTCGGGATATTGTTCAAAAACTATTATAAAGGGAACTATTAATGCAAAACTGTAAACATAATAATAGTCATCTCAGAACAGATGCTAATAAATTTCTTTGACTGTAGACAAATGAGTAATGCTGAGTGAATCAAAAGGAATGTGGTTATTAAAATGACTAACTATTTTAACCACCTGAACATCAATGATATATGACACTGTTTACATGTGCAAGATGAACTATACAGCCAATATAATATGTATGTCATTTTCTACAGCCTGTAAATAAATCTGTCTGTAGGTTTTTGTATAATTATATTTATGTTTACTTTAATTTGTATCAAAGTAAATAAGTATTAGTCTGATTCCATAAAGTTTGCATAATCAAGCAGATTGTACCGAGTCTACATAGGAATTGCGGCTAACCGAGTAATATGCAAATATGCCCCAGTCTACGGAGAATACCTCGCCACAAAGCAGACACAACCAGCAATGTCAGTGCAACCACAATCGGTCAAGTCAAGGCAGCATTCCAGCAAAACCCGTTCATAAAATAAGATATATATGTACATTACCAAAGAACATCTACGGAAGTTATACAAGCTCAATGGAGCTTACAGTAATGGGTGGAATGTACTAAAAGAAGACAAATGTGTATCAGTCATTACATCCAAAAACTGACAAGTATCTGTAAACAATTACAGATATTTTCATAATTTGTAGATAGACATATATAAATAAACCTATCACAATTTGCAGAATCTGACGTAATCCACAGCATTTCTAATAAAAATTGATTAAGTAAGGTGAAGTGCAATCACAGCCACTTCACCATGGCTTACAGTAATGAGCTGAACAAGGGGTTTGGGACATGAGTGGGGAACACAAGTAATGCACTCACCCAAGGAGGAAATAAGCAGACAGAAAAGCAGATGTGGAACAAAGCTGAAGAAAAGGGCACACAAGAGGTATTATGGGATAGGGTGATCAGAGGGAGAAGCAAAGGGGCATGGGCATTTTTTTTTTTGTTGTCTTGTTCTTAAACTTGGTGACTTTGAGTAAATTTGATCTGGGACACTACTGCCTGTCCAGTCTCATTAATTCATTCTACTTAATACAGAAAGAACATCTGGTAAGGTCAACTCCCTTAGTTTCTTAACCTTGAATTTTCTGCTGTTCCTCCTTTCTCCCTTCCCACTCTACAAAACAAATTCTCAGCTGATTTTACAGTATTTATGTTTTCTACTCTGTTACTTCATCTTGCTTTTTCAGCTACATTTTCTCTAAAGTGTTCAGTTGCATCTTTTCTGCTGCATTTATTGCTGCTTGTTTTAGTCTGTTTCCATTGTAAGTGTTATTCTAAGCCTCTTAGTTTTGGTTTAAGCACTTAGGCATTAGGCCTACCCCTTAGCTCTCCCTGGCCTCTCTCCCTCAAATTCTGACAAATATGGATGGACAATTTCCTATGGATACTCCTGTCAGCCTGGTTGATATGGGCATCCGGAGACGGTGTAGCAACTGCCTTAAGTACATGGACAACCATCTACTATTAGCACCTAGGAGCACACTTTGTGAGAAATGCAATTACATTAAGAACCTAGAGTCTATGCTCTCTCTCTCTCTCTCACAAGCCAGCATATCTGACACTGAGAAGGTTATCAAAACAATCACTACACCTCAAACACTACCCACAACTACACAACACACACCCACATATGTGGAGGTTCTCAACAAAAACATATCCAAACAAAGGAGACCTTAGAGACAAAAACACACGTGAACTCCACAACCCTCCACACCACATATCACACATACTCCACACACTAGTGTCTCACAACCACAAAGGCCTAACCATAAACCCAACATATTAGTCATAGGAGACTCCATTGTGAGACACACAGATGTGCCTCTCACCAGGCTGGATAAGGAGAAAGTTACAGTTAGCTGTCTGTCAGGTGCCAGAATCCACCATATCACACACACACACACACACACACACACACACACACACACACACACACACACACACACACACACACACACATACATACACTCATGTCTCTTAACAACATGTACTGTTATGACTCTGCCATAGTCCATGTTGGGGTGAACGACTTGAGACATACCTCCATGGACTATATGAAAAGAGACATGATTGAGCTCTCTGAATATATGTCCCAGGCAGGTATGTCCCTAGCCTTTAGCAGTATTCTACCATCACCCAGAATGACACCTCACTACAAACAGAAAATGATTGACTTTAACAATTGGCTTAGTTTCTGGTGTCATTCCAGGGGGATCCAGTACCAGAAAGCCTTGGAAGATATGATTGACAGACCACAATGATTTGCTAGAGATGGCCTGTATCTGTCTCACTTGGGCTTCAGGGTTCTGGCAAAGGGCCTTGCCTCCTCATAGTGCCTTTTTTTAGGCAAAGTCCTGAGGTCGATAAAACCAACATAAAAAATTTCAACAAAATGCAAATTAAAGGTCATGCAGCTAAATGCTAGGAGTCTAAACATGAAACTGCACTCATTGCAAGCATTCTTAACCCTGGAAGATGCTGGCATTTGTGCAGTCACAGAAACCTGGTTCAAACCTGCGTAGAACATCCCAGACTTACCTGGTTACTCATCCTATCATACATTCAGACCCCAAACTGTGGGCAGCAAAGCTTAAGGAGGTAGAGTTTCAATATATATTAAAAATACACAAACCTCCAGGCTGGTCAAACATTATGACACACAGGAGACACTCCAAGTGCAGTTAACTGTCAACAATACCCCTATTGAAATCATAGCTAGCTACAGGCCCAAGAATTGACTCAAGGTGCCAACTCCATCTATCTTGACCTCTTCGAATCTGTCAGGATTCAACCCTTTACCTGGATCCTGGGTGACTTTAACTACCCAACCATAGACTGGAAAAAGTACTCATGCCAGAACACAAATGCCCAGAGGTTCCTCGATTTTATCAATGCAAATGCCTTGGAACAGGTAGTTGATACCCCCACAGGAGGCAATAATATCTTGAACTTGGTATTAACCAGCATGAGTAACCACTTCTGTACCCCTACAGTATCATCCTCCCTAGTAAGATCTGACATTAAAGTGGTCACTTTCGAAGTCAGCATCTCCCCTGCACTCCTCTAGCTATGGGCAAACAAAAAAATCTCCAAAACTGATTATAACCTCCTTAGGGATGGTATAAACAACTTCACGGCCCCTCCCCCTATGTTGGAACTGGCATCACTGTCTCACTGTCCAAATCTACATCAAAGTACTATATGAGCACTTATATAGATGCATGGAATCAGGAATAACTGACAGAGCAAAATCATCCTCCGCAAGGAAGAATAAACCTGTCTGATGGACATCTGCAATAAATAAACTATATAACAAACAGAAAAGAAATGTTGTCCAGGACCAAGAAGGAGCAGGTGGCCAACTGGAAGCAATCTCTCTTTAGCCTGAACAAGCAAATAAGAGCAATAGTGAAATCCTCTAAAGCCAATTTTGAGTCCAGATTGGCCACATCTACCAGAGACAATCATAAGGCTTGTGACACAGCCAGCCCAGCTATCTGGAATTCTGTAGATAATCATATGTCATTTTTGAATAGTAACACAATCCATATGCTTGTCTTACAAATGTAAGAGAAC
Source organism: Protopterus annectens (assembly GCF_019279795.1). NCBI lineage: Eukaryota > Metazoa > Chordata > Ceratodontiformes > Protopteridae > Protopterus > Protopterus annectens. The sequence goes on along the minus strand of NC_056730.1, from coordinate 632,057,836 downwards.
TGCATTTTATGTACTGAGCTTCAAGAATGTAACTACAGTGTACCCTACTGGAAAAGAACAGAAATGTATATAAACTATATACCTGTGCAAATGTATGTTTTAATAGTAGAAGTTGGAACATACAGAGTTAACTTGCAAAACTTCAAGAAAATCATTTGAAAATTAAAGTGTTTATGATTGTGTTATCTCAGTTTCAGTGCAGCAAGTAGACACAATGTCTAGAGCTAAATGTTTTCCTAATGTCTTGAAACAAAAATAATTACTAGGTTTCCAATGTAGAAGGACTTGTATTGCTCTATGACTTCCCAGCAGCTACACACTTTTGAGAAATATGTATTTTTGACACAGAGGTGTTAAATTCTAAGTATCTGTTTAGCCTGGGAACTGAAGTCAGGTGGCAAAGAGTGATGTCATCTGAGTTAACCCAGCAGTAATGCTGATTATTAAAGAACTCTCTCAGAGAAAGACTCGGGATTTTGAATCTTGTCTTGGACCTAGCAAGAACATCCATCATCTGCATTTTCCTTGCTCTGTAACAAAGTCTAGTGTACAGGGATTTCTTTTAAATATAGATAGAAATATAGTAAAGATTACTTTAGATGTTTTCTGTATTTATTTGAGACTGTCCTGAAATGTTCTTTTAAAATATTTCTTGTAATTTTGAACTCTGTAGTTACTATGTTGTTTGAGTATTGTCTTGTTCTTTTATTATTTATCATTAAATATATTTAAACTTTTTAATTGTGGATGGTTTGTTTAGAGATATTTAAGCTCTTAGAGTACTTGCATGTGTATTAGGTGACACTGTATAGGCTATTCCAATAAATTTGCTCTTGGTCACACTTACCATTTGGATAATAGTAACATTACACAGTAGGATTGGGCACCCTTTGTAAGGGCCTAAGAGTAGCTGATAAGTAATGGTTGGTAGCAGTGATAACTACCTTATAGTCTGGGCAGAATGGGCTATAGTTAATACACCTGTGCCAGCCTTCCCTAGGAGTTTCTGTGAGTTTGTATATAAATCAAAACTAAAAGAGTGTGTGTGTGTGTGTGTGTGTGTGTGTGTGTGTGTGTGTGTGTGTGTGTGTGTGTGTGTGTGTGTGTGTGTGTGTGTGTGTTAGCTACTTGGTCAGGGACACAAAGCACTGGTTCAACAGAGAGGGTGCTTGAGGTTTTGGCTTGACTACTCGGCTGAGATCTTAACCATATACCTGTGCCAGTGGGAAGTCTTATTGGAGATCTGGGGAAAGATGCAAAAACCAGTGACATACTAATTGTGATCTCTATGTGCTCTTAAGGGAAAGTGTACTTTACTGTGTGTGTGTACTTGCAAATTAAATTGTTTATCCTATTGTGTACATCCCTCACTTTTGCCAGTGGTGAGGATTGAAGCTCCTTGATTACTGGACCAGTGCATGGGCATCACAAGGCCTTCTTCACATATGTCCGGAATCTCAAAGGAAGCACACCTGGTGGTCAAGGACACCACATATACAAATACTGTAGATATAGCCAACCTATTGGCTGACAGATTAAATGAAAACTTCACCCCTTTGCCCCCATCAGTAAATCAGGACATCCCCAGTACCTGCCCCCCTCACCCTTATCTCTAGGGAACAGGTCATCACTGCCCTCTCAAAGGCAAAAATTTCAGCCTCCATGGGACCTGATAACATCCCAGGCTGTATTCTACATGAACTCAGGCATGAACTTACAGCACCACTAGGCACCCTATTCAACCAAAGCCTGAGTACCAGCTTTGTCCCAGCTGAGTAGAGGACAGCCCATGTCATCCCTTTTCACAAAGGTGGAGCATCCACCAATCCAGGAAATTATAGACCCATCAGCTTAACTAGCCTGATCTGCAAGGCTATGGAATGATTTATCATGGACCTCATTAACAGGAACATTGACAACCTCCAACCACTCAACCCCACACAGTTTGCCTTTGTCAAGGGGAGGTCATGTCTGTTAAATCTGGTCAACTTCTTTGAGACAGTCACCAAAGCCATGGACGAGGAGAAGATGTTGCACACTGCCTACCATGACCTGGCCAAAGCCTTCAACACTGTTCCCCACTCGGGCATAATAGATAAACTCTCTCAACTAGGCATCAATCCATATGTTATCAGATGGGTAGCAAACTGGCTTACTGATAGAACACACTTAATCAAAATAGGGAAAGCCACCTGAAGCAGCAGACCTGTAACGAGTGCCATACCCCAGGGATTGGTCTTGGGGCTTCTGTTATTCAGGATATACTTTTCTGAGGTACAGGATAAAACCAGTGGGTTATGGCTGACCAAGTTTGCAGATGACTGGAAGCTGGGTACGGTCATCAATTCCCCAAGTGATGTGGACATACTCCAAGAGGGTCTCACCCAAACAAATGACTGGTGCCAGAAACATGGCTTCAAGTTGAATATAAAAAAATGCATTATCATCCCCTTTGGGGAGTGTGACACCCCCACATATTATCACATTAATAACAATGCCCTAAGCATGCAATCAATCATGAGAGATTTGGCCACCCAGGTTGATAACAACCTGACTTTTGACCAACATGTTGCTTCTGCTGTTTGGAAATCTTTCTACGTGGCTCACCTCATAAGTAAGGGTATTTCTTTCAGTGACAAGGAGGTCATAACATCCCTGTATTCTTCCCTTTATAAAGCCAATTACTGAGTACAATGCCCCCTTTGGCATGTACCTCATAAAGCACATGCAGCCGCTGGAGAGACCACAGTGGCTCCTCACCAGAAGAATCCAGGGCCTCAAACATCTACCCTACACAGATAGACTAAAAGCCCTGTCACTCTACTCAGTTTCATAGAGACTCCTCAGAGTTGACCTCTGTCTGGCATAAAAAGTAATCTCAGACTCCACCCTGAAGGGACTGCTGCTTATCCACAAGTCAAGCTCCACTCGAGTAACCCGCATACACAACCTCAACATGTTCTCTGACATCAATAGTACTTGCTGGCAGGACAGATTTGTGTCCCGAAAACTTCCCCATCTGTGGAATAGACTCCCTCTCCATGTCAAGCAGAGTACCTCATTATCCCTTTTCAAGTGCAACCTGGATAACTGGATGGGAAACAAAAAATACACCTCTGGGTTCCACCTGCATCCCTGTTGGAGAGGGGCTTTGGGTGATGACTTGTCTAAACATGGGCTAAACTCTTAGCTAGGCTTATAAGGGCCTTAGGGCCATTAGCCAAGTAACTTCCTATGATTTTATGAAGCAGATGGCCACTGTCTGAAACACAGGCATAGTGCATTGGGGAAGGCTATAAACATGTCTGTGTACAAATTACACAGACAACAGAATATTGTGCAACAGTTAAACAGCAACTGTCATAGGTACACAACAAAAGCAGGTTTGAGTATCACATACACATATACACTGCCATACAAAGATAATACAACACGTTGCACAATCACCATTATTGATATAAATATAGTCATACATGTGTAGGACTGATCATAGGACAGTCATCTGTACAAAAGTACAGCAAAGAAATATGAAATAAGTGCATGTCACCAGTCACATATTACAAGGGCGGTAGTGTACCAATCATATTATGGCTATACAAATGTACATACATGTAAATTAGTGCTTATCTACTACAAATGCATACACACAGACATGTATGCAAATCTGTGTATACTTGTCTTAATATAAGCTAATTTCAAAATGACTAGCCATGGACATAAACAAGATATGGACAAAGGAATTATGAATGATGCTAAACAAAGCATCACATTTTTATATCTACCAAGGGACCAGTGAATGTCAGTGATACATACTCATAAGTACTAGTCACAGTATTTTGATACTACATGGCACAATATTTACCAGCACATACCATACACAAGTTCACTGTGCCAGTGGGACAGCATGACTCAAGAATGTTGCACAAGTTACAAAATCAAGGACATGCCATGCTGATGAACAGATATAAGACATCAACAACTGATACACAAATGGGTGCAATGCAAAAAATGGATAATATGCCAATAAACACACATGACCCACCTCACACTGTTATGTGATAAGAATGGAAATAATTACTAAGTGAGCTGCTGTCATCCCTCCTAAGTATGTACAGGATCAACAAAAGCAAAGCAATCATGTCCCACTGACTTTATGCTAACTGCAACAGGGCCAGACTGCATTGCACATAACAATATTATGCTACATTGCATGCATAGGAGTATAGGAGTATATGCACACACACACACACACACACACACACACACACACACACACACACACACACACACACACATACATGCACACACATGCACACACAAATGCACACACGCACACACACACACACACACACACACACACACACACACACACACACACACACACTTGAAGGAATAGCACCCTTGCCCATATGGAGCAATGCATGCAGTAATAACAGCATGATAATGCATGTGTCATTTGGAAATATGTGTCATACTGTAGCAAAAAGATAAAGCCACATATGACATGATATGCGCAGAGTACACTATGTTGTATGTCAGAAAAGCATGACATCAATATGGGATGTTGGCAGAGTATTGCCTTTACAGTAAATATTTGAATAAGAAAAACACCATGGTGGCAGCATTCCAAAAGTGGATTACACAGGCAATATTTATGGTCTTGAGCGACCACCCTGATAGGGTCAAACATCATGAAAGATCTCTCTAAGATCTCTTGGAAAGAGTCATGCACAGCCAGTAGTTACCCATCACATACCCCATCTGTGTCTGAAAGAGATCCATTAATACATCCTATATCTGGTCCCAAGCATCTCTGCCTGGCATGGAGTGGAAGCCTTCTACACGCTGAGTGGCAGGAACAATGAAATGTGTATGTCACAGTCATCGTCATCAGCCCCATCACATTCATCATCTTGGTCCTCAGAGTCTGACTCAGCTGGCAGTGGTCTAGCACATCGTCATCTTTGCCTTCATCTGACTGTTGTGATGGCACAGGTCCCATGCTCTGTCAAAGCTCAGCACAGAAATAAATGATTACACGTACATAATATGCATTAAGCTAAAATTGATGAATAAACAAAATGCCATACACTTACACAATCTACATGCTTTAACTATTATGTATGTGATACAACCACTAAGTAGCCAAGCACCAACGAAAGGAAAACTTGAACGCAGGTTTATTTAATAGAATAAAAAGCGTTTTCGCTGCTAACCAGGTACAGCAGCTTCTTCAGAAACATAAAAACAATAGAAGCGCGCAAAAAGTTTTAAATATCCTAAGGAGGTGTGTCAAAAAACATCACTTCACTCATGCTTGAACTACGTGAACTTGAATGGCAAATAAAACTTGACACTTTTAATAATCCCGGTTTAAATGAGAACTGCAACATTTCTGCAGTTCTTAAAATGAGAAGTTATTCTAGGTAAAAACTTGTTGTTGAAGTTAGGTATTTTTGTACATATTTTAGTACATATTTTTGCACATTTTTTATACATATTAATATTTTCTATTTATAAGTACTGATTTTTATTTATATGTATAAATATGGATTGTATTATGTATTTTCATTTAATAATAGTATGACTGTCCTCCTTTAAGGCAGCTATCTAAGCATAAAACACGAGACAGTATCTAATTTAGTACATATTTTTGCACATTTTTATACATATTAATATTTTCTATTTATAAGTATTGATTTTTATTTATATGTATAAATATGGATTTTATTATTATGTATTTTCATTTAATAATGGTATGACTGTCCTCCTTTAAGGCAGCTATCTAAGCATAAAACACGAGACAGTATCTAATTGTTAATTGATTTGTGCTTTCGTTATATATTTAATAATTTATTAACACTAGGAGACCTTCATGTGAAAGAAACTTTTAGTAATATTTTTAGGTTGTTTGACTGACATGTGTATTGATTAAATAGCTTTTTGAGTTTAGCGCTTTACCAGGAAGTGATGTTTTTTGACACACCTCCTTAGGATATTTAAAACTTTTTGCGCGCTTCTATTGTTTTTATGTTTCTGAAGAAGCTGCTGTACCTGGTTAGCAGCAAAAATGCTTTTTATTCTATTAAATAAACCTGCGTTCAAGTTTTCCTTTCGTTGGTGCTTGGCTACTTAGTGGTTGTTTTACAGCTGATTCCCTGGATTTGTTTCGTTGGTACCTTTTCCATTTCAGTCTGGATTATGTATGTAATGATACACTACTGTATGACCTTATCCAACTTTGACTTCATTTGTCATATAAGGCATAAATTCATACCATATTAATGTACAAATACTAATACTAATGCACAATATGGTATGTAACACACGCCACAGTCATATGCCGAACATGTCTGTAATAAAGCACAATGAGATGTGCAACAATGTAATTCTAAACAGAGTATATGGTATGCAAGTAACAATATCAAAAATATGAGACAGGACATGTGAAATGGTTACTCAAGTTGTTGTATATAACAGTACAGTACATTTGTTGTGACACAGTAATGGTCAACAGATCTGGCCCATAAGGTATAGTGTACATTGTATAATAAAATACAATATAATATACTGCGTTGGTGGTGCTGCGGTAGCGTTGTCACCTCACAGTAAGACGTTGTCCTGTTCGATTCTCAGCTAGAGCGTCTTCTGTGGGGAGACATGCGTGAATGGGCATACCTTCGTTGAAGGTTGTGCATCAGGGCCGGCAACTCGGCACGGAAAAATCTACTGGCAATCATTAGCGGACTGGAGTTCTGCTGTGGTGACCCCTAACCGGGAAAAGCCGAAAGACACAACAACAACATATTATAACATTATATATATATATATATATATATATATATATATATATATATATATATATATATATATATATATAGTATAATATATAATTGTATAAAGTATATTGTACCTTGGAACATTGCATAACAAAAGACACAAAGGTATAATAATATCAGGTGTACTGTCATGATTATGCAACATTCTAAATGTCTTTAATATTCATAGATAAATTATATGAATAGAAGGCCATTGTGCCCATCTTATATTGTAATAATGTTACTCCATTACATTGCATGACATGCATTATTCAGATTTGTCATGTTTTTCAAGAACATTACATGGCACTCAGTTTATCATTCACGTGTCCGTTATTACTTGTACCTTTACTGACATATCAGCCTTCAGTATGCAGGAGAAATACACTTGTGCAGCACACAGACACCTACATGAGCAATCCTTGTGATGAAAATGCTATACAACTCTGGCATATAGTACTGACATGGGACTCCATTCCAAAAGAGCTAATCAAGTTAATACTGACAATAAAACTTTTAAGAATGTGATGTCAGGCGTAACCATATTACCAGTTAAACTTTACCCCAATGTAACACAAAGACAAAAAACAACTCTTTACTAAATTATCCCCATATTCATTACTCAATGTGTACCTTACACATTTATGTTGAGGTGTCAGTATGACAGCTAAATTTCCACTATAATATTTCATTGTCTGAAAACAATGTCTCATGTTTACATTCCATGATAAAAATATGTGAGTTTAAAATATACTGCAAGATTTACAAGCAATGCTACTCGTAAATGTTATATGAAAATGAAATGAGCAATGTGATATGTCCCGGGAATCAGTAAACATCCGTGACCATTTAAGAGCAGCATGTCAGCATGCCAGGCTTAGTTATGAAGGTGCGCTGCCTCTGCTCCTAAACGGACATGGAGAGGGGATGAGTGCAGGGAATGTGTCTGAGAGCAGAGCTCTCAGAATATACGCGCCCCTGCACTTAAGAATTGCCATTCAGCAAACAGAATGAATGAGAATGATAATGGTACACTTCAGACCTCTCAACTGTCCCTGATTTTCAGGGACGTCCCCAATGTTGACTCAAAGTTCAGCTTTGTCACTCTAAATCCCTGTAAACAATGGTGTCTGTTGAACAAAGGGTGGTGAATTATACTTAATAAATAAATATGACAATAATGAAGAGCTGAGTAGTTATTTCACATCAGGAAATGTATATTAATTCACATTTTGATTCACTAATTCTGGTAATGTCTCAAGTTAATAGAGCTAATATTTGAAAAGTATCCCTGATTGTCCCCAATTTATTCTGGAGTTGTCCCTGATTCTGTTGAGATCTGTCCCTGATTGGTAGAGAGTTGTGACAACAATTACAAGAAACACACTAGGAATTCTGTCAAATGTGCAGATGCACGCAGAAATCCACAGCAATAAGTGAAACATGTCCCTTCTTAGAGAAAATAACACTAGAAATATTTTTTTTAATCAAACCGATTAAATTTAACCCTAGCTGCGTGGGTTTGCCCATTGCTTAGATATGCATACTCTAGCTTAAATGGCACAAGAAAGTAAATAGCAAGATATATTCAATAGAAGCAGTTCTGCAATAGTGTAGTGGTTACAGCATTCACTTTGGAGGAGTCATTCCCAGTTCGATCCTCACTGTAGTAAATTCCATTTTCCATTTGAAAGCAATTCATGAACAATTTTTTTTTTGCTGTATAACCTACTATATAACATATAACATATATTTGTGAACTGGAGTACTGATTAAGTGCAGATGTGAGGTGTCATTGTAATAATGTGGAAAAATCCACAGATAAACACAAGTGCCACATACAGTATATGTACAGATGAATCAGGAATACTAAACAAAGTTATAATGTGTAATGAATGATAAATCAATGCCATACAGCAAATAGTATAAAAATGCATAAAGTGTCCAAATCTACCACTTTCCCAAGACCCATGGTTCTTTTCTTTCTAAATTAGTGCAGGGGTAAGTAGGGGTAAACACTTTTAAGCAGTAGTAAGTGGGTTTAATCCTGTTTGTGTGGGAGTAAGCAATGCCTACACAGGATAAGCAATGTAGAGGCTAAATGAGTGTAAGAAAATTTAACCGAAAGTTAGCATTGCTTACCATCATGCAGACCCATGCAAACCCACTTACAACTGTTTAAAAGTGCCTTAATCACTCTGTATTCAACAGTCCTTGTTCTTCCCAGCAACAAAATAAACATCTCTTTCAGGCCTTGAATCCAGGACCCTGTACACTATAGTCACAGCAGTTAACCAATAAACCATCACAGCTGCACATAAAATTGAGGTATACCCAAACAGAGCCTCACTATAGCAAAATCACAATTTACATATACAAGGAATTTATAAACAATTTGTTTGCTGTATAACCTAATAAATAACATATATTTGTGTACTGGAGTACTGCATTAAGTCCAGATGTGAGGTGACATTGTAATAAAGTGGTGAAATTCCCCGATAAGCACAAGTACTCCATACAGTGTACGTACACATGAATCACGGATACTAAACAAATATATAACATGTAATGAATAATAAATCAATGTCAAACAGTAAATAGTGTGCAAATTTAAAAAATAAGCAATGCTAAGCATTGCACAGCTCTGCTTACCAGGTGTAAGCAATGCGTAGCCCAGCTAAATATATTTGCCCATTGGTATGCCCTTTTAAGCCATGCCAACCTTAGGTAAGCAGGTTTGCACATAGCTTAGCATTTTCAAAACTGTCCATTCATGGCAAAGTGTGGGAAATCGGCCATATTTAAACCCCACAGGTGAGAATACATCTCATAACTGTTTGCAGCTTCCTCCTGTAGGCACAATGGACGATGTTGGAGAAGGATCGCACTTCCGAGTGCAGTGCTGGGGCATCCAGGAGTCTAAGGTCATGGCAGGACTCCTGGTAAAAGACCATGAAGAGAGACTGCTGCAGGGCCAGTACCAGGGTTCCCAATATAAAGTGGAAGCCTGATACCATCTCACCCGTGACATCATCATTGCCACTTGCATCCCACAAACTGGAGAGCAGGTCAGGCATCACTATGCCGACCTGAAATGGAGGAAGCAGGAGCTCTTGGATCAGTGGATCCAAGAAGCTAGGCAGGGTGATGTCCCAGCAGTGTGTAAGTACTTATTCTACTAACTGTTTAATAATTGTCTAGCTCATGTATACTATGGATGGGTATGACTAAATATTCCTCTTTTGCCTCTGACAGCTGCAGCGGAGCTGGCTGTGAATCAGGAAGCCCATGTGTTAGGCTGCAAAAGCTGTGTTGCGAGGCAGGTTAGTAATACTCTTGCATGTACTGTCATAAGAAATAAATCTAAAAGTAGTAGAAAGTTAATTACCAGTATAAACCTGTATTGTGTATGGGATATACTGAATAAACCAGACAATATGGCAGGAAGAGTCTCATAAAGGTTGTATGTAAATAAAAAGGTAACAGTTTGGCAATAAAAGTTTAATAACTGGACTGCTTGTGTCTACTCTGGTATCATATGGTAATGTAGCGATGCATTCTCTTAATAGTACTGTTGTATTAAGCACTGTTAGCCACTGTTACCCACACTTCTTCTTCTTTTCTCAGTTAGGGGTTGCCACAGTGGATCACCTGTCCACTCATGATTGGCAGTAGAGTTTTACAGTGTCAAGTTGCTAGCATGGCACCCAACCTTCCACTGAAGGCACACACATGCACATACTCATGCCTAGGGCCAATTTAGAGTGTTCAATCCACCTACAGCATGTCTTTTGGATGTGGGAGGAAACCGGAGCACGCAGAGGAAACCCACATGACCACAGGGAGAACATGCAGACTCCACATAGAAGGCACCCCAGCTGTGGGTCAAACCAGAAACCCTCTTGCTGGGAGGCGACAATGCTAACCGCTGCACCACAGTGGCCGCCCAAAATTAGAGACTTAATAGTTTGGTTAAATAAGACATACCACATCATTAATTCTATTTAAAGTACACAAGGGCCACATCACCCCAACAGCTAGCAGGTAGGGCAGGACCAGCCGGAATGCCACACCGATAGGGGAAGGGATGTGAACCCAACATGTATTCCAATAACACTGTTTTACAGCACAACAAATCACTCTCTTGCCTGACAAAAAGTATATACATATATAGTCAGAAGGCCTGTGAGGAAACTACCACCCCACCACCTTTGCCCCTCTTGGATCACTTGTCTGTGTACTCAACAAAAGATTTTCAACTGGAATTAGACCATCCACCCTGCCTGGATTACCCTTGAATACCTAGCAATTCTGTATAATATTTCAAACTACATATTTTTTTATTATTTTTTGACTTGGGACAAGTTCAAGTTCGCTACTTCTACCACCACCATCTGATCCGACCAATACACAATGACCAACCAGCTATACATGGATTGAAAATCCTCCACACAGAGAAGCTTCCTACACTGTTGATTTTGGACCCATTATACTTGTTTAGTGAGTTGTTTGATACTTCAGGGATATCGTGGAGATTACTTGTTTTTGTAAACTGAAAATAACATACCTTAACATTTTGCAAAATGCTTTAGGTGAAATAAAATTTAAAAAATAAAACTATAATTCACACCAGCCAAAGACAGACAACTGTGATATTTTGTTGAGTTAAAATCTTGTTGTAGAAGAAACTTACTTGGAGCAAGGTAGGGCAGAACTGTTACCCACACTGTGCTACATAAATAAAATGTGTAGGAATGTCTGTATATGACTGTTGTAATCACAAGGTCATATTATACAACTGAGGGAGACTTAGACAGAAAACAGTGAAAAAGTACACAACAAAATCCAAATAGCACACTCAACTGTGACTTAAACTGTTGCATTTTTAGCACACACAGCCATGGTTCAAATCCTGGGAGTGGTAGTAAGCTGTATGCATAATCAAACTTCTCAACTGTACAGATTTTGTCAGAAAGTTCAGATAATTGGCTTAATTTTTCTGCCTGTCACCCTGTCCCCCTGGCAAATCAGTGGGATGATCACAGAAGTTTAGGCAGCAAATACTGACATATAACTGATTGTCAGACATCATAACTGTCAGAAATATATCTATAAGAACAAACCTGCAACTCACAAAAATTTTATGAGAGTAATATGTAAAATTATGTCCCATCTCTATCCCCATGTTGTGAAGCTATGACCAGAGTGTGTGCCTTAACAGAGTGAGATGTATGTGCATAATAATAACATCTTGTAATATGTGTGGCAACATTCAGGTCATGTTAACAAACATTCCCTCCATAGGTCTGTCAGATAAGAAAATTGTGCCTGGAAATAAAAGATGGAAATCCTGGACTGGTACTGTTTAGTCTGGTATTGTATGGCATTGTTAGTGTTGCAGTTTCTCTGAATAATAATGCATAACTCATCACTGTCACCCACACTATGCTACACAATAAAACTGTCTAGGAATCACTGTATAAGACTGTTGTAATTACAAGGTCAGACTGTAAAACCACAGGAGATGTATAGACAGAAATCAGTGAAGAAATACACAGCAATATCTAAATAGTACACTCAACTGTGATGCACACTGTTTTATTTTTAGCAGACACAGCCATGGTGCGAATCCTGGGAGTGGCGGTAAGTTGTATGCAGAATCATATCCCTCAACTGTACATATTTGCTCAGAATGTCCAGATAAGTGGCCCATATCTGCTGCCTGTTACCCTGTCCCCCTGGCAAATCACTGTGATGATCACTGAAATTTAAGCAGCTTTTAATGACATATAAATGACTGTCAGACCTGTAAATATTCAGAAAATGTATATGAAAACAAACCTGTCATCATAGCAACTCACCAAAAGTTTATGAGGGCAATTGTCAAAATATGTCCCAGTTCCACCTGTATGTTGTCAAGCCCTTACTAGAGTGTGTGCAATAAGAGATTGAGAGGTATATGCATTACATCAATCTGTAATCTGGGAATATGCGCAGAAACAGTCAGGTAGTGTTAACAAACAATACCTCCACAGATGTGTACTGTAGGTAAAACACAGTTCACTTATATAGTTGTCTACAAACATAACACTGTCCAAACTAAGGCTATATGGTAGTGTAACATTACCTGTAAGGTATAGATTACTGCAGTGACTAAGAAAGTAGTGAGAACTGCAGGGATATACAAGTTGCTAATTGACATCTCTCACCCACCCCCCTCACCATATCTGCAACAATAATCTAAATACACAACTCAATGGGTATGTGTACAATTCAATCTACAGTTGGGACATATGCCCTATTGTTTGATAAATATTGAAATGTGTTTCTATGCATGTGCCATGTTGAAATACTCCCACATTGGTGGCATTCTGCCATCAATGTAACCTGCATGTTGTTGTAATGGCCACTGTGGTTCCATATATAGATGTGTTCTGTTTGCTATGCAACTGTTCCATATCTGGTGTATTGGGTTAATGGAAATATCTATGCATGCTGCTATACCTAATCCTGGAATGTGTTGACTATTACTAACCCACATATGTTTTACAATTACAACACCATAGCATGTTTGGGAAGGCCAGTCCCAGCGGACCCACCACTCCCACCTCATCTGGCCATGGCACTGGGCACCAGCACATGTAGGGCCCACCGTGGGACCTCCTCGTCTGCTGGTCCTGCAACACCTTCAGGTGGAACCACCACAGGGGATGGGGCTCACCTCACCCTGGGAGCGGGCATGAACAGTAAACTGCTACCTGTTGACAGGTCTGGGGTCTGGTGCGTAGCAAGCTCAGCAGGGAGTTTGGAGAACAGCTACACCAGCTTGAGGGCTGTGTGGTGCATTTAGAGGGTCATCCCACCCATCCTACTCAGCTCCCAGCACAGCCACCTTCGGGTTGTGAAGGTGCAGTGGTGACTGCCCATGGGTGGGGACCTCAGTCCCACTGTTTCCATTTGGGGGCTCATGGGCTTCTGACTTCCAAACACCCCTCCCCATCCAAGGTGTTTAGCCCCACATGTGTTATACACTCCCCCTTTATGCTGTTTTGTCTGTCTTGTCTGTTATCCTACCAAACCTATCTCCCCAAATATACCTACTATCCTTCCCCAACATCCCACTCTCACCTTAATAAAAAGAAAAAAGGGCAGTCTGTCCCCAAAAAAAAATCTACCCATACATAGCTGTCCATTTTGCACATGTGTCCACTGGGCACATGTAATCTTGTCTAATTGGCTTCACAACATATTATTGTAGTCCTCGCCCCTCTCTCAGGGGTTTGGGTGTGAAAATCTACCTCTAAATCAGTGTATATGCACAGCTGTTGCTGTAGAAGAAATGGCCAGCTATGGACCTTCCCTACACCAGTCCTGCACATCCCTAGATATTTTCCCTACTGTCTTTCCCTCTTTGTGCCCCTTTTTCACCACTTTCCAATCACCCCTTTTTCTTTTTTTTTAAAGAAATTAGCATGGAGGTAAGAGGGAGTAAGCACTTTTAAGCAGCAATAAGCGGGTTTAATCCTGTTTGCATGGGGTAAGCAATGCCTACACAGGATAAGCAATTTAGAGGCTGAGTGTAAGAAAATGTAACCGGAAGTTAGCATTGCTTACCATCGTGCAAACCCTTGCAAACCCGCTTACAATTGTTTAAAAGTAGCTTAATCACTCTGCATCCAACAGCCCTTGGTTTGACCAGCAACAAAATAAACAGCCTTTGCAAGTCTCAAACCCAGGATATATATATATATATATATATATATATATATATATATATATATATATAGAGAGAGAGAGAGAGAGAGAGAGCCTCCACTGAAAAGTGGCTTGTTCCAAGTCGGACTGTCCCAGCTAACAAATAAAATAAATATATATATATATATATATATATATATATATATATATATATATATATATATATATATATATATATATATATATATATATATATATATATATATATATATATATATATATATATATATATATATATATATATATATATATATATATATATATATATATATATATATATATATATATATATATATATATATATATATATATATATATATATATATATATATATATATAGATAGATATATAAAAGAACAAATACATATATGACCAAAGCCACTGTTAATGGGGGTGAGGGGACCCAATTTAAGTACCTCTTGTAATTATTGCTATCCCCTTCTCCACAGCCAAACAGGTTTGCCTTGCAACACAATACAAACACTTGCAAGTCTCATACCCAGGACCATACACAACATAGCCACAAGAAGTTAACAGTAATCCATCTTACCTGTACAATGTCAGGATGGTATCGATAAGATGTCATGCAGAACAGTCTGTCTACGATAGGGAATGTACAATGTGGAATCAGTAAACATTCCAGTGATACATACTATGTATAGATATGTATAGGAAGATACATATTTAGAGGGTGCACAGCATATTGAACAGTCAGTATTCCTACAGTTGCCACCTTTTAAAATGGACAGTGTTTGATTCTCTCATACAAAAGACAATTATTGCATGAAACATATACCCACAGAGAAGTCAAAGGATATGACACCACACACAGGTTTGCATACACAAGGAATGTTTACTTGTGTACTATTTCAGTTGTATATGCCATTTCATATAGCTGTTAGGTGTTTGAAATACATACTGAGTAATGCAACTCTCAAACAAAACATTTTATACAGTAATCTGAAAGCATAACATATGTTGCTGTCCAGACCAAGGCCTTCAAGTAGTACAACAGTAAAGATACACTGGCCTGGAAGATAAGAATCATTCAACACTAATTAATACAGATGTAGTTCAGCAGTCTCCAATTACACTCTGTACTCATCCCCTAGGGGGGGTAAGAATTAAGTTGTCACAATGAAGATGTATCTGTTGCATAACAATGCTTAACTTAAAACATCACTATCACACTGACAAACAGAACTGTCTGTAAGACAGTAAGCACTAGCCCACCAATGTTCCCAATGTGAAATGTATGAAAATGTACAGCCATATACCTTACTACTTATATCCCTCACATGTTGTAACAGCCTAGGTTATATATAGTGCATACTCCTTCCTCATAGAATGACTTGCATGGGCATATAACAATGTTACATACACTGACCTCTGGGCTGTACAAGGACACAAATGTTTTGTCCAGCTGCAGCCCACATATATATGGACCCTACCCCAGAATATGTGTGGGGGTCCACAACATCACTGGAATGATGGCAGGAATGCCAGCACAACATAATGATAGGCCATTACTTAACAACCTCTTACTGCATGACATATGGACAAAGCGTGGTATATAGGTGAAGGACAGAGGCTGAAACACAGGGCCATATTTGCAATATTGTTGTTATACACTGAGAAAGTTGCTGGTGTTACAGGATTGGTTGCAACACACCCTTATTCAGGAACATGAAGTCAGAAACACAAATGGATGTAGCCATGTACTGATAACACTCAACAGACAGAATGACAGTGATACATCTGAGACAAGACCTGTGTGATGAACAGAAAAAACATAATAGCCGGTCTTCTGGCCATCATGTGGATAGGCCCACAATAGAGAGCTATGCAGACAGGCTGCATTCCATGCTAAACTAGCATGTACACACAAACTCTGTAAAATGAATGGTATACAATGCATATAATAACACTATTTACACTGTCTGTAGGTCTGGAACCTTATACAAATATGTAGTTGGCCTGTGTCTGCAAGTCCTGTTGTCAGAGCTATTGCTACCTACTGTCTGTAACACTGCTGCCGACACATAGGAAGGATGTCCTCCATACAGGAAAGGTAAAGGGACAATGCCCACATGATTTAGTCATTTATAGTAGTGGGTTGCCATGACAGTGGTAATACACAGCTGGCTGCATTCAGATAGCAAGTGGTGGACACTGATTGGTACATAGGCCATCACCTGATCATGTGCATGACCTACCAAATCCATGCTGCAATATAGTCAAATCAGCTCAATCCTTGCAGCGGAGAGGGACAGAGAGAGAGAGAGAGAGAAAGAAAAAACAAGCAAACAAACAGACAACCAGTAAAACAAACATTTTTCACCAACTGAACCAACAAACATCCTGACATAACTAAGGGGACACATAAAACTGTATTCAGAAGAGATGACAATCCTATAACAGGTATGTGAAACATATATGCATGTAATTGAATGTAGTACTTGGTCTATAATAATGGGATAGATGATGTGGAATGATTTATATGTGCCATCAGGAGTTGTTGTAATGATGTCCTGTTGAACAACTGCTATGGACAATAGTGTCTGTCCCTGTGGGCAGTGAGCCATATCTGTCAACTGTGCTGATCAGCACTGAATGACAAGATGTAAGTCATCAGAGTGTGTATTCTGTACTGCAAGACATGTATATTAGTGTGGCAAATAGCTGGTGGTGGAAGTAATGCCTTTATGATAGACACATGAGTTTCAGAGCACACCACTTGCAGGACAGTCATGTTAAGTTGTAATGTAGTATGCACAAATGCCATAGGTGGGTAATAGGCTTAACTGCAATCTGTCCCTATATATACCCCCCTAATGTTAGGCTGTGTTCAGACATGACACCTCTCTGTGTTGTAGCAAGGCAGGACAGTGCAGCTGTGAAGGAAGGAGAGTTAGAGAGTGTGGACCTAATGTTTGAATGCACCCCATACAGATATACAGACACACACACACACACACACACATATATATATATATATATATATATATATATATATATATATATATATATATATATATATATATATATATATATATATATATATATATATATACACACACACACATATATATATATATATATATATATATATATATATATATATATATATATATATATATATATATATATATATATATATATATATACATGTCCTTTACTGTTGAATGACAGTGCTGCATGATATGTGTGAGAGAACATCACGCATATCTAAACACACTTATATATACAGCAGTACAGGTGCAAAATGGACAGTTATATCTGGTATGAAATCCATGTTGGGAACACATTGCCATTGTTTGTGAAGGTGGGATTGGTATTTTGTGGAAGGATAGTAGGTATATCTGGGGAGGTAGGTTGGGTTGGAAGACAGACAAGACAGCATACAGGGGCGGTATATGACACATGTGGTGGGTAAACACCTTGGATGGGGAGTGTTGTTTGGAATGTGGAAGCCCATGAGCCCCCATATGGAAACAATGGGACCAAGGTCCCCACCCATGGGCAGTCACAACAGCATCTTCATGGCCCTGAAGGTGCCTGGGCTGGGGGTTGAGCAGGAGGAGCATGCGGACCCTGTGACTGTGTACTGAGGGCCTCAAGGTGGTGTAGCACATCCCCTAAGTCTTTGTGGAGCTCCCTATGCACCAGACCCTGGACCTGACTTCGGGTGACAGGATCCTGTCTGTGTGTGTTCCTGTGGGAGGGGGATACACCATCCCCTGAGGTGGTTCCACCTGAAGGTAGTGCAGGTCCAGTAGATGATGAGGTCCCAGGATGGGTCCCAGATGTGATGTGGCCTGGTAACATGGCCAGATGATGTGGGAGAGGTGTTTTGCCATCAACTGTCTTCCCAAACATGCTATTGTGTCACAGTTATAGAACATACGTGGGTAGTAATAGTCCACACTTTCCAGGATTATGTCTAACAGCATGCGTAGATATCCCTATTAACACAAAATAAGAGATGTGCAGCAGTCACATAGCAAACAGAATACATGCATATATGGAACCATAGTGGCCCTTACAATGGCATGCAGGTGACATTGTTTGTAACAGGCCACCAATGATAGTGTTTCAACATGGAACATGACTACAAACACATTGCACAGATTGTTGTACAATACGATATATGTCCCAACAGTAGGTCTGCTGTAGACATACCCATTGAGTTGTGTGATCAGATTGTTTTTGCAGATATCGTGGGGGGGGGGAGACAGAGATGTGTATTAACAACTATTATATCCTTGCAGTATGAGATCCTCAGACCTGTTTTCCTCTTTATGTCTTTCAGGCACAATGTCTCGGAAGAGACTACTGACCTACACACCCCAGGAGAATGATGTCATCTTTACATACCTGGTGCAGCACTACCACACCCTGTTTGGACGTACAACCCATGATCTGCAGGAGAGGACCACCATGTGGAACAATCTTGTCCACAGGGTAAACGATGTCAGCCTGCATAACTGCAGTTATGACCAGGTCCGACATCGGTGCACTGATCTACTCCACCATTCCAGTTGGTGTGCTGCTATGGTTAGGAGGGACCAGCATGCCCCGGGGGGTCATGCCTTCCAGCCCCCCCAACACATGCTGAGGAGCTCTTCGCCAGCCTCGGGACACTGGCCCACCCGCAAACACAAGACCCGGCGGACAGCATTGTAGAGCTGGTTGTTACCCACACAATGGATGAGGAGCATGCAGGTAAGGCCACAGGGCACATCAGTAGACCACTGTTGTGTATCCATCTGCATCTGTAAAGTTTAATCATGCATATGTGAGATGAAATATATATAGTCTGTTGCGGCGTTGTAGTAATAAACAGATGTGCTTAATCTGTAGTATTGTGGGTTTGTACTGTTGATGTACTGTAATGCTGCTCCCATGCTGTACCAATGCCACAGGTGTGGCTACTGACATCACATCTCTCACACAACTATGTAGGTCCCTCTGGTATACATCCGTGGCAGCAGCCTGTAGCTGGTGACTATGGTGTTTGTTCAGATTTGCCAATACACCGGACATGTTATGGCCACGGTATATTCCACGCACACATTTAACACACCTACCCATAATGCATGCTGTACATGTTCACTTATTGCTGGTGTTAACTGCACTGCATCACAGTCATCACCATGGTGGCATATCTGAAGGGTATGTAAGAGTCCTGCAATATAACTAACAACCTGTCATTGCAAGATGTGTGCACAGAGATGAACATAATGGTGGGACAAATGGCCTACAGTAGGGACATGTCTGAAACATCACCCTTATACAGTGCTACAGCAGATCTACACTATGGCATATCACAATACTGCATTCCACAACCCTTCAACCTGTAATGTGGTCCTACCATGAGCAATGAATGTGTAATATGGAATCCTATGTTAGGACAGCAAATATGAGGAATACATACCTTCACAAACACTGGAAGCCTATGTGTGCATACACTCCAAATAACATATCATGGAAACAGCTTTTGAGGTACTGACAGCATGCACTCTTTATGAGTATGGACCGTCCAGCAAGTACAGCTCCTCAATGTCACTCCAAGAAATTATCTGCTGTCCAAGACATTTGGCCATCAAATGTGCCCACTTACCTGCAACAGAGGCAGCCGTGGCTTGCACACATCTTACAGGCCATGGAATGGATCCTATACCCAACAGGTAGCACCTGGGAGTTGGACATGTAGCCTTACCTCACATTGCATATTCCATGGCAAACAGTGAAGACAGTCATGTTTGTTGCGAGGATGTATGGGACAGGATTAATGCAGAAAATAAACAGATGGCCATCCAAGACAGATGATGACACATGTTGCAAACTGGTCATGCAGGCTGCCTAGTAACACACCACAACACTGAGGGAGTTTCAGGAATGTCTAGCAAGTACTGGCTGTGCAGTACCTGTGTCGGCAATTGCCTGGACTCTGCATAAGTGTGGCCCATGGGTTAGGGTAATCAGATGGGACAGTTGTACCACAGGAAACATCAGTCAGGGCTCTCTACAGGTAGCATATACATAACAGCAAAAGTCCCCCAAAGGCATGTGTTGAAATGTGTACTGGTGTACCAAGACCAAGTTGGAAACCTACAGATAGTATCAATTAAGATACATCTGCTGCACAACCAACACCTCACCCCACCTCATCAGGCCCGCCATTCCCATCTGTACCTTACTAATGCCAGTGTACACCTATATGTTTGCCATTCATTAGCAGGGACTAGGCCGGTACACATGGCATTCAGTGTTTGGGACACTGCAAAATGACACATATGTGTAGGCCATAGTTGTCAAGCATCTGCAAAAAGGCTGAGGATGGGGGGGGTCATCATGAAACAGAACAGTGCACTGAAGCAGAGATCCAAAGCATGCTAAAAATGATTGTATCTGCCCACAGTCAAGGTCACAAATTGTGGCAGACATAACACTGACTCCACAGCAATAGTGATGGCACTGTGTGACCTCTAAGGGCTGTGCACATGAGTTGACCTTGCAATCATGCAGATTTGGGGGACATTTATAGGGCAGAGTGAGCAAATATTGGCAAATGTAGATGGCCCATACTAGTGTACCCATTCCAGGAATAGTGACTGCTATAGTACACATAACAGTTGGTGCAACAAACCATCATGATGAGGGTGTGCACACATATGCACCCACAAATTGTATGCATCTCAATCAGCATCTGCACAACTAACACATTTGTTTGATACTGCATTTGATTGCACAGGTCATATGTCACATATCAGGTTCATGTAATGTTAACATATGCAGTAATGTGGCCCCATGGCATAGCAGGGAAGAGGGTGCCATATCAATAAGGGTGTGTACACTCCCCATAGCCACAGTATGGTTTGAAGGTTGTCAGTGTAATTGCATTTTATTGGCCATACATGCACCATTGATGATGAGATCTGTAAATCAAACATCAGGCATTCAAAAATGACATCTGTCCACATATCATCCCAGATATGTGTCGGAAAAACACATAAGGGCTGTGAGCAGCAGAGCAAGCATAACTGATACACATATACACATTCAGCAATGGTGTGTACACCTGTGAGGTATGGTGCACAGTACATGCCAGGGAGCCGAACAGGTGCACAGCAATACTGTGTACATGGCTGCATTGTGTTTCAGGGGAAGGGGCATCACGTATAAAACAACCCATCCATCACAGAGATGTATAATGTTGATAACAGGGATTGACTATAGCTGCACTGCATGCTATTGAGTGCTATATGTCATGCATGTTGACAGATGGGTAATGAGAGGTCTATGTGCAATATCTTTGTGCAACCTCTATTGTAAGTGTGTGTGTGTGTGTGTGTGTGTGTGTGTGTGTGTGTGTGTGTGTGTGTGTGTGTGTGTGTGTGTGTGTGTGTGTGTGTAGGGAAGGTGAATTTGTCTGCAAGTGCTATCTGGTGGAGTGGAAGGGGGTTGATGTATGTAGAATGTGTGTCCGTATGTGTGTGTGTGTGTGTGTGTGTGTGTGTGTGTGTGTGTGTGTGTGTGTGTGTGTCTGTGTGTGTGTGTGTGTGTGTGTCCATGTGTGCACATGTGTGAGTGTGGGGTTGTTCATACCTCTCAATTTCCCTTAGAAATCGTGCAGTAGATGGAAATGTACAGACACATTAGACACCAGGAATACTTTTCTGAAAAGTAATCACAGGAAAGCTGATAGAATAATAAAATCTGCAGCATGAAAGATGCATTGAGAGGGAAAACTAGACACCAGGGATACTTTTTTAATTGCAATCAGCAGAAAGGTGAAAGAATACCCACGTATGCAGCACTAAAAATGCATTGGGGAATTACTAGACAACACCAGAGAGTGCTTCCAAATATTACTGTAGTCCACATAAAAGGTTAATAGAGCAACAGATACTTAAGTATGAAACTCCAGTGCATGACATTATTGACTGTCTGTAGTAGCCCATAACATATAGGTGCCATGCTCATGACATCTGGCTAAAACCAGGGTGAACACTAGATGACATCAGGGAGTCTTTGAAAAAATGACTCCAATCAAGTTAAAGAATTAATGGAGTAACAGATCATGTTTTTGAACACTTTTCTGAGCAATTAGAAGAATGATATGTTAATGATTGTCATTATTGACTGTACTTATTCAAGACTGATGCAGGATGGGGAAAATAAGAGAAAAAACTAGGGACATTCTGTAAACTCAGAGACAGGTAAGTAGTATGGTGTAATGTCAAGATATGTGTGTGTGTGTGTGTGTGTGTGTGTGTGTGTGTGTGTGTGTGTGTGTGTGTGTGTGTGTGTGTGTGTGTCTGTGTGTGTTTGTGTACTGTTAAGCAATGATTTACAGGTCCTAAAGTGCATTTTTTTGTTTTTCCCTCACAGGTGGTGAGGTGGGTCAGGGTCCCTCCTGCAGGCAATCTGATGTTGGTGTCCATACAGACACTGATAATGATGATAGGTGTGTTGAGGCACAGGTGGGGTTGTCAGGGGCTGAAGCTGCACCATCATTTGACATCCCACTGTTATCCACCCCATCCCCGCACACAGCCACATCACCTATACATATCCCATCACCAGTGGCCATAGCTGAGGGACAGTTGTCTGGACACAACAGCCATAGCTGGATGTCTGGTGGGGTACCACATAGGCAGATGTACAGGGGTGCTTGTAGGAGGGCTGCTGGTCATCATGCCTTGGCAGAAGTGCCACATCTGGTACCACCAGACTCATGTTTCAGGCCATGGAGGCACAGACACATATGGAACGGTACACCAGACAGGTTCTGAGGCTGCAGAGGGCTACTCATTCAGCTGTTATTGACAACATCCGTGATCTTGTAGGTGCCCACTGTTATTTTGCAAAGGTCATGTATAGACGGATGGGTGAGATGGTGGGAATCCTCACCCGAGGAACATATGTGCTTGAGCATATGGTGGAGTAGTGCAACAGCTACGTGGACGTAGGCCAGCAACACCAACAGCTGTTGGTTGATGTGGATGTGCCAGAACTCAGAGCCGCTCCTATAGTGGCAGTACCAGCCCCAGCACTGCTTGGGGGGAGACCATCTAGACTACACCAGCACAGGCCACATGCACATGGCCTTGGCCAGTCCCAAGATGGACATGGATCCAGCGGACATATGTCATCATCAGGGGAGAGTACCATATTGTGGCTTGTACCTGGTGGTCCCATGGAACCCCTGGTAGGCACAGTTCTTGTGTCCATGGCCAGAGATGGTGAACTGCACACCCTGCCAGGTACAGTCTGCAGCGGTCCAACAAACTCCTGTATAGGGCAGCCACATGGCAGAACTGTGTGCATGCATACACACACACATTACCAACACAGCTAGGGAAACCTCATACCTACACACATCACATCACAACAGCCCAATTAATAATTAAAGCCCCCTCACTCACACACATGGGGTCAAATGTATGGCTCAGCCTAGGTCTCTGACAAATCAACAACACACCCTGTACATATGATGATATATGTGCCACATTCCCTGTCATCCATAACATTGATGCAGGGACAGGCTAATATGGTTCGGATGCACTGGGTGACTGTACTACGGTATACCAATGTACTGCTGTGTAACATATTGTCAGCAGTAAAGTTTAATGCTTACATGTCAGGAAGTGTAGCTGTCTAGCCATGATGCATTACAGCTGTTATTAATACTGAGTGATTGTGGTCTCCATAATGTATTCCGTTTGTTTTGTAGGTGTTCATGTGTCAGTAGGATGATGGTCTGCTGTTGTATCGCACAAGGGGTATGGCACTGTGGTGACACCTTGGCTGTGCCATATCCTGGGTACAGATGAACACATGTCACAGGTCTGTATAACAGTTACTACATGTGCCACATGGCTGATAGGTCTGGGGTGTATACAGGTGAGTGCATGGTGGCTGATGTCAGCAGCCCTTCTACAATGGACAATGGTAGGTGTACTGGGTGGTACACACCACATGTTTGTGTATAACACACACAGAGGCGTTGGTGTTGATGCAATACACAGAGAATACTGTACACATGGATGTATGTATCTGTGCAAGGAACCCATTTTAGTGTATGTAATTCCACCAATACAGAATAGGCACAACAATACATTGGAAAATAAGCAGTCTGCTAGTTTAATGTCATTGGCGATGGTAGTGGCAGCGTATATGTCCTCTTCCCCAATGTAGTGCAATCCTCAACTCAGTAAACATAGGTGTGCTGGTGTGGGTGGCACAGCCCTACCTTTTGGAGGGTGTGAGGTGCTGTAGAACCACAGATAGTGTGATAGACAACTACTTAACCTATTAACATGAACTGTACAGTATTACAGCCAGCTAAGCAGGGGGTACACTCAACAGTAACTACAATGATGGCAGCTGTGTCCACAAGAGCCACACCCAGATATATATATATATATATATATATATATATATATATATATATATATATATATATATGAGTACCTATGAGTTGATGACGAAACAACTCAAAACATGATACACTGACAAGTCAAATAACCGACATCACAAAACACGGGTTTTGCAGGTAGCGGATGTAAATTAAGCTACTCATCTGCACCATGGTTTTTTGTAAAGTGTGCGGTGTCAATTAACCGCGGTAGGCATGCGACATTTAAATCCGCTGTCGACATATATATATATATATATATATATATATATATATATATATATATATATCTATACAAGACAAAACAGAAAATATTACTTAGGAACAAAGCTTGGGCTAAATGGAGATGTACTAAAACAACCTCAGACCAACAAACCTTTAGACAGTTAAGAAATAGCACTAAAAAGCTGTTCTTACAGATAAAAAAACTATTATTGTAAACTACAACCCAAACTGATAAAAGGTTCTGGTCAACCCTAAATTCACTCCTACACCCAGGCCATTCTACTACACCTTCACCTTCTGGGACCGAAAAAGATACTCACATCAAACTGCCAATGCCTTTAACTCCTTTCACAGACACCATTAATTCACTAGCTAGTCATCTTACTATAGACAAAGCAAATATTCATGCTGGCACATCTACTAATCTCCCTATATTCCAACTACAACCCATCTCTACTTCTTACATCCTTAAACTCATCCAAAAACTCAAACCTTGTACCTTTTCTGCTGATCAGTTACCATCTGAATACCTTCAAAAAGCAGCTGAAGAAGTTGCCTATCCCATATCTCTCATTATTAATAGAACCATCAGTGAGGGTACCATACCTGTTATCTGGAAAATTTCCCACATAATTCCTTTACACAAAGGTGGTAGCTCAAATGACTATTCTAACTATAGACCTATTGCACTCTTATCTCCCTTAGCAAAAATCATGGAGAAATGTATTCATCATCAGCTAATGCACCACCTTACTCAATATAACCTACTAGCCAACGGTCAACATGGCTTTAGGCCATTTCATAGTACTACAACAGCTCTCCTATCTTTTACTGAATGTATAAACAGAAACCGAAATAATAATATTCTGTCATCTGCACTCTTTATAGACCTGTCAAAGCCTTTGACATGGTAAACCATAATATGCTCATAGAAACCCTTGAATCCCTCTCTAGATACCAAAGCTATTCAATGGTTCACTTCCTACCTTAATAACAGGCAACAGGCAGTTCCTGGGATAATACTCTTCATCCCTTCTGCCAGTCTCTTGAATACCACAGGGTCCATCCTAGGACCTCTCCTTCTCTTTATTCATAAATGACTTACATGCAGCAATACCTCAAGCTACTTGTATTCAATATGCAGGCGACTCCACACTCATATGCTCTGCAAACTCTTCCCTTGAACTACTAACCCTCACACAGAATGTATTTAGCACAGTTGAGGCATGGTTCTTGAAATGCTGCCTCCTTTGAATGCTAAAACCAAACTCCTACTCTTCAGGCCTAATATTAAGTCTCCCTCTTAGACTTCACAATTACATCCAACAATGGCACACATATAGCCCCTGACTCTACCACTAAGCTATTGGGTATTTTAATTGACAATAACCTCACTTTTGATAATCATATTAATAACACTATTAAAACTGTTAATAGAAAGCTTGGCTCCTTATATAGAATTAAAACCTTCTTAACTCCACAAGCAAAAATCACACTTGCACACTCTCATCTTATTTCTACTCTTCTTTATGCCTCATCCATATACACAAACCTAAAGAAAAATAACCTTACTAAACTAGCAAATGCATACTATAGCATTGCTAG
Organism: Protopterus annectens; assembly: GCF_019279795.1. Taxonomy (NCBI): domain Eukaryota; kingdom Metazoa; phylum Chordata; order Ceratodontiformes; family Protopteridae; genus Protopterus; species Protopterus annectens. The sequence goes on along the minus strand of NC_056730.1, from coordinate 632,031,007 downwards.
ATTTGCCACCGGAAACCCATTTCTAATTCACCACTGTCACAATCTACAACAACTACACTGGCTTGAACTAGAAAATACACTACTACTCTCCCAACTTACTTTTGTTCACAGAATTTTTTACCAACCTAAAAATACTCCTATACTGTCTGACCTTATTTCTCCTTATTCTAACCTAAATTCTTTACGCTCCTCTAACAAACTTCTGGTCAAGATAAGTAAGTCCAATAACATAGCAGGTGATTCACTTTTCGCCAACACTATAGGTAAATACTGGAATCCTACCAGCCACTCTAACTTCTATCTCATCACCCTTCCTCTTTAAACAAAAGCTCAAACAACATCTAAAAACACTCTGGCTATGCCCATGCATCAATCCTGACTAATCTCATGATTCTACTAACTACTTTTCTCTAAATCTCCTTTCTCTCCTGTTTCTACTCTTTACCCTTGAGTAGTTTTTCTCTACCTCTCCTTGGTATTTAGCCTCTGTTATGAATGTATATACTTCTCTATGGTTTACACTTACTTTTTAATTAAACTCTTCTTGAATGTTTTTACTAAAGTATAATCTCTCCAATCTTGTACTGTAAAGAAATTTGAGTTAATGTGCTTACTTATTAATATTTTTTAATTACTAGAATTTAGAATAAACCTTATTTCTGATGTATTTTACTAACTTATTACTTTCTTTATGTAAAAGACTTTGTTTGTATTAACTTCAACGTGGAGCTTTTCTCCCCGGGCCTCTGCTGAAAATGGAAATGTATCCAGTTGGACTAGCCCGGTAAACAAATGTAAAATAAATAAATAAATAAATAAAAATACACATTGACAAGCACATAACAGTCATACACACATCTGAGAGACCTGGGCTTATCAGTGCTAACTACCTTGTCAGTGTGTCCATTCTGTTACAGATAAGTTGCGCACAGCACATGCATAACTGGGTTTGATAGTGTTATCAGTTACCTGTATGGTTGATGGTGACAGTGGTCCCCATACAGGGGAACATGGGACATGTACTGGGGGTACCATGGTGTAAAGACAGTATACCCAACACCTGCACCCCACAGTGGATATTGTACACATTGAAACCCATGATAATACTCTGACATACCCACCATCACACATTGACCAGGACTGCAATACAAACCCTTGTCTATCCCAAGTGTGCTACTACAGGGATATGCATCTAATGCACATGGCACAGGGATAGTATGGTGATGCATTGTCATGGCTCTCCTACGGTCAGCAACATCACTATCCCTAATACTGTGTGGCAAGGCACTATCCCTAATACTGTGTGGCAAGGCATATTGTATTAGGAGAATGTGGCCTCAGAATGTTGTATCCTGCAAATATACACACTTGCACACATACACACACTTGCCAGAACTCATGGGGGTATCCCATGCCTATCAACCTATTTGTACAACAGTGTTGTGCTAGTACTGCAAGCCCCAGGTAGCCCTTAGGGTGAAGAGTGTAACAAGGAACATGTAATGTCCTGTACAGCAACAGCCACATCTAACTGTGGCAGTGGGGGTGCAGTGGGTGTGAAGGGCCTCAGGGTATTATCAACTACAGGTCTACAAACACGCAGAAACTGTTATTCTCAGTAATGCACACATACACATTTGTCAGTACTGTGGTCCATCAGTGCAGGTGTTCATAGGTGTGTACCAGGCTAATGTCCATGGAGAGATGGGAAGTGTAGGGGATGTGTGTACAGTGGTATCATGCCACTTGTCATATGCCAGCAGGCCATCTATCAACAGATACCACAGGGGTGATCTTCAGTGTGAGAGTTCACTGCAACATCCAATCATCTGGTTGACTCTTGCAGAGGGCCACTGAGGTTCTCCAGTTGACATGTCTGCAATATGCATTACATAACATGGTCAGTGTCTGTCTTGGAGACCTGTATCCACGCATGTTCTGTTGACTATGGTAGTGTAGTTCAGGTATCCATGGCATGTGGTGCATACAGGCTGTGGATTCCTAGCTGTGGCATTCATAACACAGCTGGGCAGACATGTCAGTGTCACTCAAGCATAGATTGCATGTATGCAGCCAAGATGGAGACAACCTGCACATCTGCACAGAGGACAGACATCAACTAGCCAACTGGTTATGCAGTAGAATGACTGTGTTGACAGATAGATGTCTGACACTGATAAGTATGCTATAAATACATGACAGCAGCCCTCAATTACATGTCCTATACACACAGTAGCCTACAGTTAATATCCACATGTCAGATCAATATCCAGTAGCAAATACTTAATGACACAAAGCTCACACACCAAGAACACGATAGTGAGGACTCAGAGTCCATCTTTGCATGCAGGGGTGTTTGGTTCCAGGACTACAATCTGCAATCTACTCTTACTTGGGGAATGCACTGTCAACAGCAGTAACGTAATGATACACTACATACCAGTGTGACTGCATATAAACTGGGATACGACCCATGTATGAAACACATTCAAATGAAAAAGACTGTTGTACAAGCCATATATACCCAGGTGTCCCAGACAGTAGACTAACATCCCTTGCTACTGTAATGACAGCACATAGATGCATGTTATGTACATGGAATTAAATACACTCATTAAAGATGCAATTACCTGGCTATTTTATCAGACCAGAATGTGAGCACTGATTACCGGGGCTGAGCCATGCTAAGCAGGTTTCGGCATTGCTGCAATATAAATGCTAAGCAGATTTGCGCACTGGTAAGCAAAGCCTACACGATGTAAGCACCTTTTTTTTAACTGTACGTTAGCAGCCCTTACCGTCATGCAAACCCGCGCAAACTCACTTAAAGCTGCTCAAAACTGCCTTAACCACTCTGTATCTAACAATCCTTGTTCTGTCCAACAACAAAATAAACAGCCCTTGCAGGACTTGAACCCAGGACACCGTACACTGTAGTCACAGCAGATAACCATTAAGCCATCACAACTGTGAAAACAGTTGTTGTTTTTCCAATATCTCTGTCAGTACACATATTGAATAGTATTGAATAACTGCTATGACTTCTACAATTGTGTAGTACTCGTTAGTGATATTACTGTTGAATCACGTGTGTTGTTAAATCTAAATATACACATATCAGATAAATAAGGTGTGATACATCTAGGAAGGTATATACAACAGTCATGATTACACATAACAAGGATATGGATATATATATATATATATATATATATATATATATATATATATATATATATATATATATATATATATATATATATATATGTATATATATATATATATATATATATATATATATATATATATATATATATATATACATATATATATATATATATATATATATATATATATATATATGCATATATATATATATATATATATATATATATATATATATATATATATATATATATATATATATATATATATATATATATATCTGTGTATGCTATATATGGCCATACATAGATCTATCTATATATAAAGATATATATATATATATATATATATATATATATATATATATCTATATATATATATATATATATATATGTATATATATATATATATATATATATATATATATATATATATATATATAATATATATATATATATATATATATATATATATATATATATATATATATATATATATATATATATATATATATATATATATATATATATATATATATAGTCCCCCTCCACAAAGGTGGGAGTTCTACAGACATATCCAACTATAGACCCATTGCCATTCTTTCCTCTCTAGCCAAAATAATGGAGAAATGTGTGCACAAGCAACTAATGGAATACCTTATACATAATAACTTACTATATAACTCATAGCATGGCTTCAGGCCAACCCATAGCACCAGCTCGACCCTCCTTTCCCTTACTAACAACATAAACCAAAATAGGAATAACAATAGTCTATCCTCCACCCTTTTACTTGACCTATCAAAATCCTTCGACATGGTCAACCAAGAACTTCTCATTATCTCTCTCAAATCTATTTTCCTCA